>NC_086104.1:99692654-99767654 GCF_963921235.1 Mobula hypostoma
AGAGCTGTACTGATCTGCATATATATACACACACACTTGCAGAGACACGCGCAAGCACACACAACCCTCTTAAATGGAGACTCAGCTGTTCATTGTCATGGGAACTGCCCGGAGCTCATTTACTTTTCCACTTGAACACTTACCCACAGGGCCCTGTCAATCACTGACGTGAGCTGAATTGGAGTTTGTTAATTCTGTTTAATTGGATCGCCTCTGCTTGGTGTGATCTGTGTAATGAGACGGGCAATGCTGTGATATACTATGGTTGACACCTCGTATTCCGTCTGGGTAACCTGCAACCTGATGGCATGAACATCAATTTTCTCATTTCCAGTATTTTTGTTTCTTTTCCCCACCCCTTCTGTCATCCTCTATTCCCCTGTCTGGCCTTTTACCTCTTTTTCCTCATCTGCCTATCATCCCCCTCTTGTGCTCCACCTTCTCCCATGGTCCACTCTCCTCTCCTATCAGATTCCTTCCTCTCCAACCCTTTACCTTTCCCACCCGCCCGGCTCCACCTATCGCTTCCAGCTTCTCCTTCCCCTCCCCCCACCCTTGTATCCTGGTGTCTTTTCCCCTTTCTTTCCGGTCCTGATGAAGGCTCTCGGCTCAAAACGGTGACAGTTAGTTCATTTCCATAGATGCAGTCTGATTTGTGTGTTGACTCCAGTATTTTGTGTGTGTTGCTCTGGATTTCCAACATCTGCACTTTTTCTTAGGTTTTAAATTCAGTAAGAGAGAGAGAAGAAGTGAGTGTACATGGGATAATTATCCATTCACAAATGTGAAGGCGGTGGAGAAGAAGATGTTCCTGAATTGTTGAGTGTGCATTTTCAGGCTCCTGTACCTCTTCCCTGATGTCAGCAATGAGATGAGGGCAGGTCCTTGGTGATGGGGGTCCTTACTGATGGATGCTGCAGTTTTTGAAGCATTGTCTTTTGAAGATGCTCTTGATGCCGGGGGTGGGGGGGGCTAGTGCCCATGATAGAGCTGGCTGAGTTTGCAACTTTCTGCAGCTTTTTCCGATCCTGTTGCGTGGAGAATTGTTTGTGGCTTCATTGGTATAGTAAGAGTTAAAATGTAACTGGAGGGAGAGAAGAAGGGAGCTGTAGCCTGTTCCCATCCAATCAGAGAGAGAGAGGGCGGGAGCAGTAATCTGTGCCTATCCAATCAGGGAGAGAGGGTGGGAGCAGTAATCTGTGCCTATCCAATCAGGGAGAGAGGGTGGGAGCAGTAATCTGTGCCCATCCAATCAGGACTGACACAGGGTTTTAATCTGAAACACAGACTATTCTAACAGGATCCCACCACTAAGCACATCTTTCCCTCTCCCCCCCCCCCGCCACTGTTTTCTGCAGGGATCGCTCCCTACGCGACTCCCTTGTCCATTCGTCCCCCCCATCCCTCCCCACCAATCTCCCTCCTGGCACTTATCCTTGTAAGCGGAACAAGTGCTACACATGACCTTACACTTCCTCCCTTACCACCATTCAGGGCCCCAAACAGTCCTTCCAGGTGAGGCGACACTTCACCTGTGAGTTGGCTGGGGTGATATACTGCGTCCGGTGCTCCCAATGTAGCCTTCTATACATTGGCGAGACCCGATGCAGGCTGGGAGATCATTTTGCTGAACACCTACACTCTGTCCGCCAGAGAAAGCAGGATCTCCCAGTGGCCACACATTTTAATTCCACATCCCATTCCCATTCTGACGTGTCTATCCACGGCCTCCTCTACTGTAAAGATGAAGCCACACTCAGGTTGGAGGAACAACACCTTATATTCCGTCTGGGTAGCCTCCAACCTGATGGCATGAACATTGACTTCTCTAACTTCCGCTAATGCCCCAACTCCCCCTCGTACCCCATCCGTTATTTATTTTTATACACATATTCCTTCTCTCACTCTCCTTTTTTTACCTCTTCCCTCTGAATATACCCCTTGCCCATCCTCTGGGTTCCCCCCACCCCCTTTCTTTCTCCCTAGGCCTCCTGTCCCATGATCCTCTCGTATCCCTTTTGCCTATCACTTGTCCAGCTCTTGGCTCCATCCCTCCCCCTCCTGTCTTCTCCTATCATTTTGGATCTCCCCCTCCCCCTCCCTTTTCAAATCTCTTACTAACTCTTCCTTCAGTTAGTCCTGATGAAGGGTCTCGGCCTGAAACATCGACTGTACCTCTTCCTAGAGATGCTGCCTGGCCTGCTGCGTTCACCAGCAACTTTGATGTCTGTTGCTATTCCTTTTCCTCCCACGGATGCTGCTCAATTCTCTGAGCTCCTCCAGCAAACTGTTTAATGCCCCTCTGTTTGGGAATTGTATTTTTATTCATTTATATGCTACAGTCAGCCTTTAGTGCTGATGGTACAGTACAGGCCCTTTGGCCCACAATGCTGTCCTGACCCAACCCACTCCTAGATCAATCTAAAGATTAGTTTTATTGGGTTCATTTCCCACGTGTACACTGAATCGTAGAGTGAAATGGGTCGTATGCAGCGAATCAAATCCGCCAGGACTGTGCTGGGGGCAGCCCGCAAGTGTTGTCACACTTCTGGCCCAGAACCCACTAAGTGTAACTGTAACTGCAGGTCTTTGGAGTCTGGAAGGAAACCGGAGCACCTGATGAAGCTCGCACGGTCACGGGGACAGCGTGCAAACTCATTCCAGGCAACAATGGGAACGAATCGCAATCGGTGATGGCTGGCTGAGAAAAGCGTTGCATTAACTGCCATGCTACCGTCTAGTTCTTCCTGCCCGCTTAGCGCTTCATTTTCATGTGAATCCATGTGTCTCGCTGTAGTCTCTGAGATGTCCCTGACACATCTGCCTCAGCCACTACTCCCAGCAGTGCTTTCAATGCACTTACCACTGTGTGAATAAAAAAAACCCCTGACAATCTCTCTCCCCCACCCCCCCATATTTTTCTCCAATCACCTTAAAATAATGTCCCCTCGTATTTGCCAGTTCCACCCTGGGAGGAAGTTGCCAACTGTCCACTCGATCTATGCCTCTTATCATCTTGTACATCTGTTATCAAGTCACGTCTCATCCTCCGCTCAGACGATAAAAACCCTACCTTGCTGAACGTACCCTCATAAGACATGCTGTCCAATCCAGGCCGCATCCCGCCAGATCTCCTCTGCACCCTCTCTAAATCCTTCCTACAGTGAGGCGATCAGAGCTGAACACAATACTCCGTGTGTGGTCTAACCACAGTTTTACAGAGCTGCAACATTTTCACCCGATCTTTCCAGTTTTCTTGTGTGTGAGGGAGGGGGAGGTGCCCGTTCTGTTTTTGTTTGTTTTTTTTGTGTGGGGAAGAAGGATTAGGCGGTTGGTGGCCGTTCTGCCATTCTTCTCTTTCTTGGCTTCATGGCTATCTGGAGAAGGATTCCAGTGTTGTACACTTTGATAATAAATGAACCTTTCAACTTCTTTTTACCTCCTGTACCTAATGAAGCGACCCACCATGTATGTGTCTGTTTGTGGTCTTCTGCTGCTGTAGCCCATCCTCTTCAAGGCTTGACATGTGTTCAGAGAAGCTCTTCTACACACCTGTATTGTAACGTGGTTATCTGAGTTACTGTCTCTTTCTGTCAGCCTGAACCAGTCTGACCAATCTCCTCTGACCTCTCTCATTAACAAGGTGTTTTCAACCACAGAACTGCCACTTATTGGATGTTTTTGTTTGTCACCCCAGTCTCTGTAAACGCTAGAGACTGTTGTGCATGAAAATCCCAGGAGATCAGCAGTTTCTGAGATACTCAAACCACCCTGTCTGGCACCAACAATCATTCCACGGACAAAATTACTTTCAGTAGATCAGATTTCTTCCTCGTTCTGATGTTTGGTCTGAACAACATCTGAACCTCTTGACTATGTCTGTATGCTTTTATGCACTGAGTTGCTGTCACGTATTTGGCTGTTTAGGTATTTGCATTAACAAGTAGTGTACAGGTGCACCTAATAAAGTGGCTGCTGAGTGTAATGATACAGAATTTTTACAAGGAAACAATTGGAACATAAAAGATGAAGTCCATTTTACTGCAAAATGGATGTGAATCCATGAAATGCAAACATGAGGAATTCTGCAGATGCTGGAATTTCAAGCAACACATACAAAAGTTGCTGGTGAACGCAGCAGGCCAGACAGCATCTCTAGGAAGAGGTACAGTTGACGTTTTGGGCCATGACCCTTCGTCAGGACTAACTGAAAGAAGAGCTAGTAAGAGATTTGAGAGGGGGAGGGGGAGATATGAAATGATAGGAGAAGACAGGAGGGGGAGGGATGGAGCCAAGAGCTGGACAGGTGATAGGCAAAAGGGATATGAGAGGATCATGGGACAGGAGGCCTAGGGAGAAAGAAAGGGGGAGGGGGGAAGCCCAGAGGATGGGCAAGGGGTATAGTGAGAGGGACAGAAAGAGAAAAAGGAGAGAGAGAGAAAGAATTGTGTATATAAATAAATAACGGATGGGGTACGAGGGGGAGGTGGGGCATTAGCGGAAGTTAGAGAAGTCGATGTTCATGCCATCAGGTTGGAGGCTACCCAGATGGAATATAAGGTGTTGTTCCTCCAACCTGAATCCATGAATGTTACATTCACAAGTTCAATTTAAATGCTAAATGTACACCCCAGCCTATACAAAAATAAATTGAAAAATATCGTTATTTGTTATACCTGAACTAGCCCTGGAAGCAAGTCTTGTCAAGGTGCCTTTTTGAATAGGTTCCTTCATGTGCATTTGAACAATATTTTTGCTGCCTGGTAATTGAATTTCCTTTGACAATTTGCATCTGAAAAGCCCTCAAAGGAAAAAAGGGGATTTTGCAAGCAGCATATCCTGTTCCCCAGTCACGCCCAGAGTAATAACTCACTCACACAAAATCTGGTTCCCTGCAAAAATACTGACACTGGTCTTCCTTGTACTCAATCTGGAAGACCACCAAACCCAGCAGTTACGTACCTAAAGAAGTGAGGCTGACCACCACTCCACACCTCCAAACACCACGACTGTCTCATTCCCTGTCAGTCACCTCCTGGGCAGACACGTCTGTGCCTGGTTTCACTTTATAGACTGACGTAAAATCGGTCTATGTATAAACACTACCTTACCTATTTATATTTATTATTGTGTTTGTTAAAGACCTCCAGCACCCAGGGCATGTCCTTTTCTCACTGTTACCATCAGGTAGGAGGTACAGAAGCCTGAAGGCACACACTCAGTGATTCAGGAACAGCTTCTTCCCCTCTGCCATCTGATTCCTAAATGGACATTGAAGCTTTGGACATTACCTCACTTTTTTTAATATACAGTATTTCTGTTTTTGCACATTTTTTAACAATCTATTCAAAATACGTAGTTGATTCACTTGTTTAATATTATGTTTTATTTTATTTTTTCTCTCTCTCTGCTAGATTATGTATTGCATTGAACTGCTGCTGCTAAGTTAACAAATTTCACGTCACATGCTGGTAATAATAAATCTGATTCTTTACTTTATTGTTGCCAAACAATCGATACTAGAGCGTACAACCATCACAGCGACATTTGATTCTGCGCTTCCCTCTCCCTGGAGTACAAATCAATAGTAAATATTAAAAATTTAAATTATACATCATAAATAGAAAAGGGAAAGTAAGGTAGTGCAAAAAAACTGAGAGGCAGGTCCGGGTATTTGGAGGGTACGGCCCAGATCTGGGTCAGGATCCGTTCAGCAGTCTTATCACAGTTGGAAAGAAGCTGTTCCCAAATCTGGCTGTACGAGTCTTCAAGCTCCTGAGCCTTGTCCTGGAGGGAAGAGGGACGAAAAGATTCTGATTCTCGCATTGTTTTGTGCTGCATCAGATCTGGAGTAACAGTTATTTCGTTCTCCTTTACTGGAAATAATTCTGAGGATGTGTAGCTCGGGTGGTTGCTGGTTGGGTTGGAATGTTCTCTGATCTTGGTAATTTACTTGCAAACGTTTCGTCACCATGTGAGGAGACATCAGTGAGCTGTGAATTGTGGTGTGACCTCCGAAAGCTCGGCCTTTGTATACTTCTCAGTTAGCTGATTGGTCGTCATTTCGGAAACTCAATTGTGATGATGTCCCTCTCAACCCCATTCGCCTGCCTTCTCCCCGTAATCTTTGATGCCCTCGCAAACCAAGGTCCAATCAACTTCTGACACCCAATGACTTGTGCACTCTTTTCTTTGAAATTGGTGAATGTCGCGGTCATTACTATACAGAGTGTATGGCGTGTCAGGGAGGGGTAGCACCTCTGGTGGGGGAACATGTCGCGTCCTTTTCAAGGCGGTTAGTCCACCTTTGGTCCCCACCTGGCACTCAGCTCTCACCTGTGGTTCCCCGTAGTTGTTTGCATGCGACAGCGACCACACCCCGGGCAACGGCTTCGACCAGCCGGCTAAACCAGGTGAGGGTAGCCGATGGGTCTCAAACCCTCAGTGAGATAGGGAGTTGTCTATCCCAGCATGTGAAGACAGACTCCGGCGGATTGAGCAGACGAGACCAATGGAATGTCCAACGGTCAAGAAGCCGGTCTCTGCAAGCATCGTGGTACGTGTAGAGCAGGACAAGACACAGAAGATGTCCTGGTCATCCACTGCGGCTAGTCCCATCTCCAGCCGTCTCGACTCTGTCTTGCCACTGGATCCAGATGGGAATTGGGAAGAGAGAGTGAGACTGATGCTGAGCAACTCTCCCTCATTTAAATCCAAATCACGCGCTAGTCTCGACACCACCAAATGGTGTCAAGGTCCTCATCGATGTCGATGATGGACAAACACTATACAGAGTGCACCCGACCCCCTGTCCCCACCTTCCATCCCATTGATACCACTGCTCCTTCTCCAGGGACGAAAGGGCACAGATGTAACCCCGGAAGAGAGGTAGAGCCCTCAACTACCTGCCACCCAGACCAGTGAGTGGCTTATCTGTTAGAACATGTCCTCGCCCTACTCAGTGTCGAACTTTTGTCCCATCACTGTTCTGACACAGTCAGCTGCATTCAGGACGCCACTATCATTCTCCCCTTGTTTCCCACCTCAGCATCACACCCGACAACACACTCCATGCCCCTCCCCGCTTAGCATAGCGCTTTACAGTGGCCGTGACCCAGGTTCAGTTCCTGCCGCTGCCGCTGAGGAGTCGTACGTTCTCCCCGTCGCCACTGGGTGCTCCGGTTTCCTCTCCACGTTCCATGGATGTGCCGGTTAGAGTTAGTAAGTTGTGGGCATGCTATGTTGGCGCCTTATGCCCCCAGGACACCCCAAGTGTGTTGGTCGTTGATGTAGATTATGCACTTCACTCGATGTTTCAATATACCCGAGACGGATAAAGCTAATCTTTTTTACCGCAGCCAGCGGAGCTGCACATAAATCGCTCGCACGCACTCTGCAGGCATGACGGCCAGACCTGATCGATAATAAAAATGATAATGACGAGCCCCGCAGTAACAGCTCTGCAATCTCTGGCCCTGTCGCCGCTCAATTCTCATTTGCACTAGGAAGCAGCTGAGACTCACTCTGTCAACTCAGGATGATGAATGAGCATTTGAAAAGCACGCGGGGGTGAGGGGAAGGAACGGGTTCTCTTTCCCCATGATTTCTAATGAATACGCGATTAAAATGCTAAACTTATCCATTTTCAGTAACGGTGGCACCATCTGGCTCAGTGGAGCTGGTTTATTACTGTCACGTGCGCTGAGAAAGCTTCTCTTTGTGGGCCATCCAGATCACACTTTGCATCGATGATGTAAATAAGGTTGAAAGAGCATAGAGGAAATTTACAAGGGTGCTGCCGGGTTTGGAGGACCTGGGTTAGAAGGGAAGATTGAATAGGTTAGGGCTTTATTCCTTGGAACGTCGAAGATTGAGAGGAGCTTTCAGTGAGGAGGAAGGCCGGAAATTGTGGGATTGACCAGCCCCATCGAAAGCTGCCCCAGGAGATGTACCTGGGCTGAGGGAGCCAAACATCAGCGAGTGTTGGTCCCTGGCCGATGACCCAAGGGCACCGTTGGAGGTGTAGCAGGCAGCAGTGGCAATCAGGGAACACCTCCCTGTAAATCTCATTGGCCATTGAGTGTGTACCTACTTAATAATAAATCCGACTTTGAGTTTGGGACAGGATTGAAAAACTAGACCTTTAGCATGATTAAAAGCAAGTCTTCACTACAGAGCACCCATTCAGTCTTGAATCAGATTTCCATTTAAAGCTAATTTTCATCACCCAGACCATTCAGAAGTGCTAATTAAGCAGAGAAGATTTAAACCTGTCCTTGGTTGCTGTTGTGTGCAGTTAAGCTGACTTGGAAGATTTTTGTTTTGGTTTTATATATATTTGAGATACAGCATGGAACAGACCCTTCCCCCCCACCCCCAGCCTCCCCCCCCCACCCCCCGGTTTAACCCCTACCTCGCCACAGGACTCGTTTCAGCAGCAGCACCGTACAAAAGGGTGACAAACACGAGTTAACATGAATTATGCATAATTACACATGTGCAGGATAAATATTATGACAGTAACAACTCAAAGTTCAAAGTAATTTATTATCAAAGTACATATACGTCACCACACACAACCCTGGCATTCATTTTCTTGCGGGCACACCCAATAAATCCATACTAGAATAATAACAATAATAGAATCATATGAAAGACCGCAGCAACTTGGGTGTTCAACCAGTGTGCGAAAGACAAAGTGTACAAATATAAAAAGAAAGAAACAACAATAAATAATAAGCAATAAATATTGAGATCATGAGATGAAAAGTCCTTGAAAGTGAGTCCATCGGACCATTTTAATGACCATTTTACTGAAGTCCAGTGAAATTATCCCCTTTGGTTCCAAGACCCTGATGGTTGAGGGCTAGTACCTGTTCCTGAAACCCGGTGGTGTGGGCTCTGAGGCTCCTGGACCTTCTTCATGATGGCAGCAGCAAGAAGAGAGCATGGCCTGGGTGGTTGGCCCCTTGATGATGGATGCTGCTTTCCTGCAATAGCTCTCCATGTAGGTGTGCCCGATGGTGGGAGGGCTTTACCTGTGATGGACTGGACCGTATCCATTTCTTTTTGTAGGATTTTCCATTTAGGAGCATTGGTGTTGCTGTACCAGGCTGTGATGCCCCACCACACATCTATATAATTTTGTAAAGGTTTTAGATATCATGTCGATGTCTCAGCCTGAAATGTCAAACTGCTTATTCCTTTCCATTGATGCTGCCTGACCTGCTGAGTTCCTCCAGCATTCTGTGTGTGTTTCTCAAAATTTCCAGCATCTGCAGAATCTCTTGTGTCTCTGGTAAAAACAGTCATGAAAGATTGAGAGAGGACAAAATATTGTCCAAGTTTGAATTCAAGAATTTCAGGCTAGTTCAAGAACCTGATGGCCATGGGAAACTTATCACTGTCCCTCAGCACAAATAAATCAAGTTACCAATTTATAGCTGAGGCCATGCTCTCTTCTCACTGCTGCCATCTGGAAGAAGGTCCAGCAGCCTCAGGCTCCGGAATGGTTATTACCCGTCGACCATCAGGCTCTCGAACCAGAGGGGATAACTCAACACTGAACTGATTCCACAACCTACAGACTCACTGTCAAGGACTCGAAAGCTCATGTTCTGGGTATTGTGTGTGTACGTATTTATATTGCACAGTTTGTCTTCTCTTGCACCTTGGTTGTTTGTCGGTCTTTGTGTGTAGCTTTTCACTGAGTCTATTGTACCTCTTTGTTCTTCTGTTGAATGCCCGCAAGAAGATGAATCTCAGGGTTGTATACGGTGACACGTACATTGATAATAGATTTACTTTGAATTTTGATACTTCATGGATGATCGTGAGATTGCAGATTCGAAGTGCCTTTATTATTACCATCAGGAAGGAGGTACAGAAGCCTGAAGGCACACACTCAACAATTCAGAAATCACTTTTCCCCGCCTGACATCCAATTTCTGAATGGACATTGAACCCACGAACACTACCTCGCTACTTTTTATCTCGATTTCTGCACTATTTATGTAACTATTGACTACAATTCAGTTTTTTTTCTCTATTACTATGTATTGCAACGTACTGCTGCCACGTTGTTAACAAATTTCACGGCGTATGCCAGTGGTATTAAACCCGATTCGGATTCTGAAATAAATTCAGCAGCTGAATTTGCACATCCCCCTGGGTTTTTGAGTCTGTGCCGGTGAAATTCAGCCTGGTGCTAAGAGTGGTTGAAAGGTTTCTGATGCCTGCAATCTCATTAACATGCTTCACTGTTGCAGAATTACAACAGGAGCCGTGTTGGGTAAACAGTTTGTCCTGCAGCGGCAGGTGCTGTTCGAAGAGCACAAAGGGAGAAGGGTGTTCTTGCACAGGAGATAAAGAGTGGCATTAGATGCAGTGTGGAACTGGATTGGCGGCTAACTGGATCGGAATGCATGTAGCAATTCGGATCTAATTCGTCTGCCTGTGACTTCAGCTTGGGTACACATCACAGTGGTCCTTCAGTGACAGCCTATTACTGCTAATTGGATAATATTTAAGAGAAGTTTGGATAGGTACATGGATGGGAGGGGTATGGAGGGCTCTGGTCCGGGTGCAGGTCGATGGGACTCGGCAGAATAATAGCTCAGCATTGACTGGATGGAGCAAAAGGATCATTTCTGTGTGGTGCTGCTCGAAGACTCTATACTTAAAGCAGAGTTTGAAAGGTTAGGGGAAGAAACTGAGAATGTAGGTTGATAGGAGAGTAAATTACACTTGTTCAAACGACAGCCATCTTGATGGGTTGAACGCCCCAATTCTGCTCGTATGGTACTATGGTTCCGTCGTCGGTGAGTCTGGAGTTCAAGACCTGGAGCCTGGGCTCGATACCAAAGATAAAAGCTGGAAGGTCGTTCGGGATTCTGAATGTTGAGGCCGATGCCGAATCCTTGGGTTTGCGAGTCCACTGGGGATGCTGGAGGCTCCTGTCTATGAATCCACTGGAGGCTGCAGGCCTGGAGGTGGCCTTTCCTGGAGCTTGAGGACTGTCCGTGTGTGAGAGAGAGAGTTGGGGGTGGGGGGAACGGGAAAAAGGAAAGGGGCTTGTTCTGATGCTGCTGCTGTTGCTTGTGTTGTTCTGCTGAACATTATGGACATGTGTGGCGACACTTGTGGGCTGGCCCCAGTACATCCCCGGGTTGTGCTGGTTGTTAAAGACAAACGCACATTTCACTGGACTTGCACACGTACGCGTGCTAATAACTGAATCGGAATTCAGGAAACAAAATACTAACTGTCAATTGTGAAGCTATTACCATTTGGTAATTGTTTTACTTTAGTCACGTATACCGAAAACATTTCAGACACTCCATTCCATACAGAAGCGGATCGAGGTCGTACAAATGGAAAGGTCGTAATGAATGCAGAATTAAGTGTCACAGTTACAGAGAGAGTGCAGAGCAGACAGGCGCTAGGGTGCAAGGCCATGACGAGGTACACAGAGAAATAAAGATTTCATCATGATCTGAAACAGGTTTTTTAATCACCGACATATGTCACGAAATGCGTTGCCTTGTGGCAGCTGTACAGTGCAATACATTAAAAAAATTAAATAAATGGTGTGATAAAGGAATAGCTACAGGAGGTGATGTTCAAGGACCGTTCAGAAATGTGATGGCGGAGGGGAAGAAGCTGTTCCTAAGTCATTGAGTGTGTGTCTTTACCCTCCTCTCAATGAGAAGAGGGCATGTCCTGGGTGGTGTGGGTCCGTAATGACAGGTGATGCCTTCTCGAAGGCGTCCTCAATGTCATGGAGACTCAGGAGGTTGAGCAGATGAGATGAGGAAGATTTAGGAGGAGGCGCCTTGCCCTCTGGTCCAAGATTCCCCCACTGTAGGAAACAGGGGCCAAATCATGGGGTGTATTTAAAGCGGAGGTTGAAAGGTTCTTGATTAATTGGAGTGTCAAAGGTTTTCGGGAGAAGGCAGGAGACTGGGGTTGAGAGGGATAATAAATCAGCCATGACGGAATGGTGGAGCAGAGTCAATGGGCCAAATGGCCTAATCCTTTATCTGATGGCCTTGTATAATGGATCCGGTTCAATGCAGACCTCTGTTCTCAGCCAGAACTTGATTCAGATCCTCCTCCACCTCTGGGTTTGTCTCACTCCCTTCCCCTCTCCTGTCACCCTCCAGAGCACCACATATTCCAAGGATATCGTGCTGCACTTCTGGAGAGATAGGATGTTTCCAGAAGTGTCCAAGGGGACAGGGGTCTCCAATGCATGGTGGATGGTGAGCATTGTACTTGTTTGGTCAGGCAGTGAGAGTTGATGATTCGGGCCAAGAACTTTCATCCGGTCTGGTTAAGGGTCTCTGCCCGAAACATCAAACTGTGTATTCCTCTCCAAAGATGCTGAGTTCCTCTAGATTTTGTGTGCATTCAATTGTAACATTTAAGAGAAGTTTGGATAGGTACATGGATGAGAGGGGTGTAGAAAACTATGGTCCAGGTGCAGGTGGATGTGACATGCCAGAAAGCCAATCCAGTATAATCTAGTTGGGCTGAAGGGTCTGTTTCTGTGCTGTTGTATTCTATAACTCTGTTGCCCCAGTGTGCTATGGTTGACAGAACAGACAAACTGCTAGTGGATTGTGTCCTGCTGTGGAGGGTGTGCAGGGGGCTGATCCTTGACGTGAGTGTGTATGCGTGAGTGAGTGTGCGTGTGGGGGGGGGGCGTGGATATATACACTCCGCTGAATATGGTGTCTAGCCATATTCTGATTTATTGACAGATGACATCACAACTTCACGGGCTGTGACTCGGGCAGGTTGTAACACACTTGGACGTACTTGCTCATAGAAACATAGAAAATAGGTGCAGGAGTAGGCCATTCGGCCCTTCGAGCCTGCAGCACCATTTATTATGATCATGGCTGATCATCCAACTCAGAACCCTGCACCAGCCTTCCCTCCATACCCCCTGATCCCTTTAGCCACAAGGGCCATATCTAACTCCCTCTTAAATATAGCCAATGAACTGGCCTCAACTGTTTCCTGTGGCAGAGAATTCCACAGATTCACCACTCTCTGTGTGAAGAAGTTTTTCCTAATCTCAGTCCTAAAAGGCTTCACCCTTATCCTCAAACTGTGACCCCTCGTTCTGGACTTCCCCAACATCGGGAACAATCTTCCTGCATCCAGCCTGTCCAATCCCTTTAGGATTTTATACGTTTCAATCAGACCCCCCCTCAATCTTCTAAATGCTCATGGCTGATCTGCTTTGGAAAGCACTGGTTGTTTTTTATTTTTGGTCACCAGGTGTGACTATTACTGACAATGATGCCAATTTCCCCCTAAATTGAGGTTTGGAGCCTGGAAAACAAACATGCGAAAAAAACCTCAGTGGGTCATGTAGAACAGAGTCATGGAACACCACAGCACAGAAACAGGCCCTTCAGCCCATCTAGTCGGTGCTGAACTATTATTCTGCCCAGTCTCATCGACTTGCACCTGGACCTCAGCTCTCTCTGCCCCTTCCCATCCACGTACCTATCCAAACTTCTCTTAAATGTTGAAATCGAAATGGAAATCACACGCACCACTTGCACTGGCAGCTCATTCCACAGTCTCACCACCCTCTGAGTGAAGAATTTCACCCTCATATTTCTTTTGGACATTAAAGCATCTGTAAAGGGAAACGAAGAGTTGACGTTTCGGGTCTGGTGAAGGGACTTGAGCTGAAACAGCGACTGTTTATTATTTTCCATATATGCTGCCTGACCTGTTGAGTTCCTCCAGCATTTTATGTGTGTGTAAGTTCTTTTTTGCCTGAGCAATGGCACTTCTGTCAGAAGTCAAAACAAGGTTATCAGTTATCATTTACGTAAATAAAGAATTCTTAGACTGAGAGTTTCTCGCCTGTTGTGAAGTGTCTTATTATCCGAAGAGTTCTCGTTCGGTCTCTGCAGAATGGGGTTACAGCGCCACTCGGTGGCTGTTGGGTAAAGTGCAGCTCCGGATTCCAGCTTCTCCGACGAGCCCCAGGATATGACCAGGCTTATCTTACACAGAATGTAAACAGGTCCTTCTGTGCACAATATCCGCACCAAACACAGTTACCAAATTAAACTACCTCCTAAGCCTATGTGTGATCCACATCCCTCCATTCCCTACGTGTACATACATCTAACAGTTCTAAGCACCCACCATTCTGGGTAAAATAAAATTTGCCTTGCACATCCTCTTGAAAATTTGCTCTTTCATCTTAAATTCGTGTCCTTTAGTAGTTGACATTTCTACCCTGAGGATAAGGTTCTGAATGTCTACATTACCTGTGCCTCTCCTAATCTTAAAGACTAAACAACCCAAATTTGTCCTACCTCCTCTTATAGGTCATACCTTCTTATCAATGCAACTTGCTGGTGAATATCTTCACCAGAGGGATGGAAATAGACATACACAACATGCTGGAGGAACTCAGCAGGTCAGGCAGCAACCTGAGTTTGGCCTCACCTTGACAGTAGAGGAGGCCATGTCGGAATGGGAATGGGGAGAGGAATTGAAATGGTGTGGCCATTGGGAAATTCCCCCTGCTGTGGCAGATGGAGCAAAGCTGCTCGACAAACAGTCCCCCAGTCGTAAGTGGGGTCTCACTGATGTTGGGGAGCCCACTCTCCAACACTGGGCCCTCTACCATCAGCCCACCTATGTGTTCCATGCATTCACCACTCTCTGTGGAAAAAACTCAGCCTCTGACATGCCCACTACACTATACTTTTCTCCAGTCACAAAATCATGCCCCTCAGATAACCCGTTCTAGCCCTGGGATATAGTCTGTGGCTGTCCATTTGATCTATGCCTCATATCATCTGGTATATCTCTATCAAATGTTGCTCTGCCTTAGTGTCCTTGAATTGTCCTTGCACTTCTCACTCTTCTCAAAGAGTCATTAACTTGTTTTCACGCTGCAATGCTAATGTATTCTTGATAGGACTACAGCCCCCTTTGACGTCTCTCTCGAGGTTATATCGTCTTTAACATTCAATCATGTTTTCCTGACTCTTATGGGCTAAAGCACTTTAGCGCGTTCCCATCAACTCTTACCGGTTTTGGTTTTGCACGCCACGGAAGTCGTTCTGTCCGGACGCATCACGGCTTCGTTTGGCGACTGTTCGGCATGTGAGCACAAGAAACTGTGGAGAGTTGTGGACGCAGCTCAGCACATCACGTAAACCAGACTCCCCTCTGTGTGTGCACGTGTGATGATGTACACTCAGTGGCCACTTCATTAGGTACACCTCGTTAATGTAAATATCAAATCAGCCAATCATGTGGCCGCAACTCAATGCTTCACTAAAGCACGCAGCATAATCAAAGACCCGACCCAGCCCTCCGAATCAGGCAGATGATACAGAGGCCTGAAATCACACACCACCAGGATCAAGGACGGACTCTATCCCACGGTGATAAGCCCCGGGGATGATAAGATGGACTCCTAACCCCTCACTCTGCCTCCTTGTGGCTTTGCACCTCATTGACTACCTGAACTGTATTTTTTTTCCAAAGTATTTCACTGCACCTCAGTATATGAAAGCTCAAAGCAAGTTTATTACCCAAGTTCGGGTGTGTCACCAAATACAACCCTGAGATTCGTTTACTTGCGGGCATTCACAGTAGAGCAACAGGGAACTACAAAGACAAAAAAAAACGCATTGTGCAAAAGAAGAGAAACTGCAAATACAAAATAACAGTAATAATAATAAATAAGTAGTATTGAGAGCATGAGTGGTAAAGCCTTGGAAGTGAATCCATAGTTTGTGGAATCAGTTCAGTGTTGGGGTGAGTGAAGTTACCTACACTGGTTCAGGAGTCTGATGTCTGAGGGGTAATAACTGTTCTTGAATCTTGGTGTTATGGGACCTGAGGCTCCTGTACCTCCTGTCTGGTGGCAGCAGTGAGAAGAGAGCATGGGTATTGTTGATGGATGCTGCTTTCTTGTGGCTCTGCTCTTTGTAGATGTGCTCAATCGTCTGATGGACTGGGCTTTATCTACCACTTGCGTAGGCCGCGATGCAACCATAATAAACGTATGTAGCAATAATAATACAGGTTTCCCCCGCTATCTGAAGGTAGAGTGTTCCTATGAAACGGTTCGTAAACCGGAATGTCGTAAAGTGAATAAGCAATTACCATTTATCAATATGGGAAAAATTTTTGAGCGTTCCCAGACCCAAAAAATAACCTACAAAATCATGCCAAATAACACATTAAAAACTACAATAACAGTAACATATAGTAAAAACAGGAATGATATGATAAATATACAGCCTATATAAAGTAGAAATACTTCTCTGCAGCACTGTCTAGCGCAGCGAAAATCTCACGGCAGCACTCTCAGCAGAAACACTCTCTCCAGTAACCTTTAAGCTATAAAGCTGCCAAATCATACCAAGTAACACATAAAAATACACAGCCTATATTAAGTAGAAATAATGTATGCACAGTATAGTTTAACTTACCAGAATTGGGAAGACGTCAATAAATTGCAGTTTCGTCACAGTTTAAACACTTGCTTATACGACTAACCACCTGCTGTAATTATTTTCTTGAGTTCTGCTGGGAACTTTTCGGCAACTTCAGATCAGCTGAAGCACTCTGCCTGGTAAACGTTAAACTATGAAGCTGCCCTCGCCTCAGAAACCGATCAAACCACCCATGACTACCTTTAAATTCCACTTTTGCAATGCTTTCATCACCATCGTCCAGTGCTTCCTGTTTCAGCTTATTAAAAAGACTGACTGATTTCTCCTTTGTATAAGAAAACTTAACGGAACACCACGCTTTGTACACCCATCAATCCACTCAAGCAATAGACTTTCCATTTTATCCATTACTGGATGCCGACTAAGAGAGACCACTTTGCTACGAGCAGAACCAACAGTAACATCGGCAGCTTTCAAAATTCTTTCTCTCTGAGTAAAATAGTGTGAATGGTGGACGCAGGCAAGTTCAACACGCGGACAATGTCCTTACTTCGTTCACCACGATCGAAACGCTTAATTATGTCTAGATTTACACTAAGCGTAACACCCTTACGAGCTCTTTTAGGCTTTTCCGATACCTTAGAACTCATCTTGCTAACGGATGCACAAAATAAATCGAGATAAAGCACATGTTTAAGCAATGTCGGCTAGAATGCAGTTCTGGGGGAGGAGCTTGGCTGCCTTTTTCATAACAGTGAAAACACCTTCTGTTTGCAAAAACAGGCAACTAATGTAGGCCTTTCGTAACAGTGAGGTGTCGTAAAGCGAATGTTCGGAAAATGGGGGCCACCTGTAAACTAGTTTATCAGTCACTAAGCAGGACCAATCCAGCACGCTAGCTCTGCTATGCATCGATAGGAGACCTGGGACCTCTTGAAATAATCCAGAAACTTGCATGCCAGGGGGAAGGAAAAATGACAGAAAAAGATCTCCAAGTTCCAGCCAATCGGAAGAAGTAGCTGCCCTAAAGATGTATGCCGTGCCCTATTACAATATATCTTCCAGTCTGCTGACCCCTAACCCCTATTAACCTGTCAGGTTTATTTGACTCTGGCCTCTGGTCTGTTTTCTCTGTTCCTGACCTATGTTATCTTGCTCTCATAAATCTGATCCCGCTGGGAGTTCCTGGGACCTGCAGCCAACCGTGCTGTTCCTCTCGCGAGGACAGCAGCCGGTCACAGAGTGTGATCACTGGAACGATAAACATGAATGGTCTTCCAGAGAGAAGGGGGCAGGGACGACTGTTAGCTACAAGCTGGATAGAAGGGTGGCCAAAGTGAGGAATCGTGTGGTGTGGTAATAACAATCTGGAGGGCTATGGTCCAGGTGCAGGTCGATGCGACTAGGCAGAATAATACAAACGTAGATCAACATGGACTCGATGGGCTGCAGGGCCTAGTTCTGTGCTGTAGGCCTTTATGACTTCATAAATCTAAGGCGTAATGCACCTGGTTAGGATGCCTCTATGGTCCATCAGTGGATCTGCTGGCCTGGTCACACTGGCCCAAGTAGTTTCGGGTGTCCTAAATTTCTATGTTTGCGTATCTCGGGATAGTATCATTTAACAAGCAATGTCCTTACAAGGATCGTCCTTCCTCAAACAGTAGCAAAAATAGTTCCTGTAACGAAAGGAAATGATTGTTTCGTAAAGTTTTGGAAGGGTCAGAGAAAATGGCCAAGTATTCTGTAAGAGGGGACTTTTTTTTAACCCTTTAAAAAAATGGCCAAGTATCCCATCTTAGAGAAAAGATTTTTCAGAGAGATGGCTCTTGTATAATAGGCCAAGAGGCCTTGGTAGTGTTTTTTTGAAGGATTCTAAGGTTTTGGAAGCTGAAGAGGATGGACGACCATCTCCTTCCATAGATTCTGCCTGACCTGCAGAGTTCCTCCAACTTTTTGTGTGTTGCTCCAGATTTCCAACATCTGCAAAATCTCGTGCCCGTGTGAATAGTTTCCAAGTTTGCGCCAGTCCTCTGATTCTTTGTAGATTTGGGTAACGAGGATCCATTCGGGAACCATCCTGTAAAAGTGACAACTGCACATGTCCACAGCAGGATGTCTAATCGATAACTGTGATTATTGGTCAGGGAGACTTGTTCATCCCTTGAGTAATGTACAACCCATTTCCATAATGCTGTTTCACTGCTGATCAGAGATAGCGTCAGGGCTGCAGAAAAGGAGGAGGTCACGGAGGGGTTGTCTACAAGAGCCTCTGTGGGTGAAAGTTAGAAACAGCATGGAGTCAATAACTCTGCTGGGTGTTTTTTTTATAGACCACCTAATAGTAACAGGGACATCGAGGAGCAGATAGGGAGACAGATTTTGTAATAATAATAGGGTTGTTGGGGTGGGGAGATTTTAATTTCCTAAATATCGATTGGCATCTCCCTAGAGCGAGGGGTTTAGATGGGGTGGAGTTTGTTAGGTGTGTTCAGGAAGGTTTCTTGACACAATATGTAGATAAGCCTACAAGATGAGAGGCTGTACTTGATCTGGTATTGGGAAATGAACCTGGTCAGGAGCTGAGAGGTAATGTTAGAGCTTTATAGGACCCTGGTCAGACCCCACTTGCAGTACTGTGCTCAGTTCTGGTGGCCTCACTACAGAAAGGATGTGGAAACTATAGAAAGGGTGCAGAGGAGATTTACAGGGATTTTGCCTGGATTGGGGAGCATGCCTTATGAAAATAGGTTGAGTGAACTCGGCCTTTTCTCCTTGGAGTGACGGAGGATGAGAGGTGACCTGATAGAGGTGTATAAGGTGATGAGAGGCATTGATTGTGTGGATAGTCAGAGGCTTTTTCCCCGGGTTGAAATGGCTAGCACGAGAGGACACAGTTTTAAGGTGCTTGGAAGTAGGTACAGAGGAGACATAAGGGGTAAGTTTTTTACGCAGAGAGTGGTGAGTGGGCTGCCGGCAACGGTGGTGGAGGCAGATACCACAAAATCTTTCAAGAGACTCCTGGATAGGTACATGGAGCTTAGAAAAATAGAGGGCTATGGGTAACCCTAGGTAATTTCTAAGATAAGAACATGTTTGGCACAGCTTTGTGGGCCAAAGGGCCTGTATTGTGCTGTAGGTTTTCTATGTTTCTATTCCAAAGACGTACGGGTTAGAAGGTAAATTGGTCACATGGGTGTAATTGGGTGGCACAGGCTCACTGGTTACTGTGCTGTGCCTCTAAATAAGTCAATAACTCAAAGGAGGAAAGGAAAGGGGGCAGCTGAGAGGGTTCGGGAGGAAAGTCTGGTGCACAGGTTCTTGGCACAGCTGTGAATAGTGGAGCAATTCATGAGCTGGGAGATCCAGACGGGACACAGGAGGTGTTGGATCTGGATTCAGAATGGTGCAAAGATGTAGAATGAGGCATGCAGATCAGAAAGGGAATTGGAAGCAAAATAACTGTCAGGATTGTAAACTATCAAATCATAATTATTGCATGGCAAGTCTGTCTTTCTCTGGGCTTCATTCAAGTGCAGGGAGAGCTGTGGTGAATACTCAAGATCAAGTTTATTTGGCACTTGCACACCGAAGCAACCAGTGGCCATTGGAGAAGGTCCAGAGGAGGTCCCTGAGAAAGATCTCAGGAATGAAAGGGTTAACATAAGAGCAGTGTTTGATGGCTCTGGGCCTGTACTCGCTGGAGTGTAGAACAATGGGGGGGGGGTCTCATTGAAACCCTACTGAATATTGAAAAACCTCGATAGAGTGGATGTGAAGAGGATGTTTCCTAAGGTGGGGGAAGTCTAAAACCAGAGGGCACAGCCTCAGAATTGAGGGACATCCATCTAGATGAGGAGGAATTTCTTTAGCCAGAGAGTGGTGAATCTGTGGAATTTGTTGCCACAGATGGTTGTGGAGGCCAAGTAATTTAATGCAGAGATTGATAAGAGCTTTGATTCATTAGGGCATGAAGGGATTCAGGGAGAAGGCAGGAGATTGAGGCTGAGAGGGAAATGGATCAGCCATGATGAAATGGTGGAGCAGACTCGATGGGCCAAATGGCCTAATTCTGCTCCTGTGTCTTGTGCTTTTATGGAAGTGTGTTGTTTGTGTTATCAACTAACACAGCCGAAGGTATGCTGGGCCGGGTGCAGCCCACAAGTGTTGCCGTTCACCCACGTAGCCAGCAGTGTGTGTCTGCATTCTGTCCTTTCAGTCTCTGAGGGTGAGCATTTCGAGTTGTGTAACGTCAGTCGCTGCTGTTTGAGATTGAGTTAGGAAACTGCGCTGTTTCAGGGAAATGTTCTCCTTGGCAGCTGGGAGAAGAATCAATGAGTGCAGGAACTGTGCTCCTTGTAATGCAAGTGCCCTGCATGTAAACGGACAATCTCTGTTAGGTGGGAATTGATTATTGGTCAACTAGGCTTCACATCCTCACTTTGGGACAGTTGTCAAGCATCCCTGGAGTCAGTAACACAGAGTGGTTGGGAGGAAGGTCTTAAAGAGACCATCGTTCTGAAAGTGAGGAAACATCAGATGGTTAAAAATCTGACATACAGTAAATTCCCTCGACCTTAGGAGCCCCACCACCCAGGCCACGCACTCTTCTTGCTACAGCCATCAGGAAAGAGGTACAGGAGTCTCAGGTCCCGCATCACCAGGTTCAGGAATAACCATCAAGCTCCTGAACCAGTGAGGGTAATTTCACTCATCTCAACACTGAACTGAGTCCACAACCTATTAACTCATTTTCAGGGACTCTAAAGTTCAAAGTTCTCCCTACGGAAAATCCTGGCAATTCCGGCCAATGTTTCTCACCCTCTGCATGCCACCTTGGCTGAACAGAGGAGCACTTTTAGTAATAGACTAAGACAACTGTGCTGCTCCAAGGAGTGCTATATGAGGTCATTTTCCTGTGGGCATACTCAGCAAATCTACAGAATAGTAACTATAACAGGATCAATGAAAGATCAACCAGAGTGCAGAAGACAAAAACTGTGCAAATACAAATCTAAATAAATAGCAATAAACCACGAGATCATGAGATAAAGTGTCCTTAAAGTGAGATCATTGTTTGCGAGGACTTTTCAACGATAGAGCCAGTGAGTGTAGTTATCCGCATTTGTTCAAGAACCTGATGGTTGAGTAACTGTTATGAACTTGGTAGTACAAGTCCTGAGGCTCTTGTACCTTTTTCCTGATGGCAACAGTGAGAAGAGAGCATGGACTGGGTGGTGGGGATCTCTGATGATGGATGCTGCTTTCCTGTGGCAGTTTTTCATGTGCTGGGCCGGATCTACTACTCTTTGTAGGATTATTCATAATTATTATTATAATGTGTTTTTTTAAATTTGCAACACACATCAAAGTTGCTGGTGAACGCAGCAGGCCAGGCAGCATCTCTAGGAAGAGGTACAGTTGACGTTTCAGGCCGAGACCCTTCGTCAGGACTAACTGAAGGAAGAGTGAGTAAGGGATTTGAAAGCTGGAGGGGGAGGGGGAGATCCAAAATGATAGGAGAAGACAGGAGGGGGAGGGATAGAGCCAAGAGCTGGACAGGTGATAGGCAAAAGGGGATACGAGAGAATCATGGGACAGGAGGTCCAGGAAGAAAGACAAGGGGTGGGGGAACCCAGAGGATGGGCAAGGGGTATATTCAGAGGGACAGAGGGGGAAAAAGGAGAGTGAGAGAAAGAATGTGTGTATAAAAATAAGTAACAGATGGGGTACGAGGGGGAGGTGGGGCATTAGTAGAAGTTAGAGAAGTCGATGTTCATGCCATCAGGTTGGAGGCTACCCAGAGGGAATGTAAGGTGTTGTTCCTCCAACCTGAGTGTGGCTTCATCTTTATCAGGGAGGAAGTGTAAGGGCATGTGTAGCACTTGTTCCGCTTACACGGATAAGTGCCAGGAGGGAGATCAGTGGGGAGGGATGGGGGGGGGCGAATGGACAAGGGAGTTGCGTAGGGAGCGATCCCTGCGGAATGCAGAGAGAGGGAGGGAGGGAAAGATGTGCTTACTGGTGGGATCCCGTTGGAGGTGGCGGAAGTTATGGAGAATAATATGTTGGACCTGGAGGCTGGTGGGGTGGTAGATGAGGACCAGGGGAACCCTATTCCTAGTGGGGTGGCGGGAGGATGGAGTGAGAGCAGATGTATGTGAAATGGGGGAGATGCATTTAAGAGCAGAGTTGATAGTGGAGGAAGGGAAGCCCCTTTCTTTAAAAAATGAAGACATCTCCCTCGTCCTAGAATGAAAAGCCTCATCCTGAGAGCAGATGCGGCGGAGACGGAGGAATTGCGAGAAGGGGATGGCGTTTTTGCAAGAGACAGGGTGAGAAGAGGAATAGTCCAGATAGCTGTGAGAGTCAGTAGGCTTATAGTAGACATCAGTGGATAAGCTGTCTCCAGAGACAGAGACAGAAAGATCTAGAAAGGGGAGGGAGGTGTCGGAAATGGACCAGGTAAACTTGAGGGCAGGGTGAAAGTTGGAGGCAAAGTTAATAAAGTTAACGAGTTCTGCATGCATGCAGGAAGCAGCGCCAATGCAGTCGTCGATGTAGCGAAGGAAAAGTGGGGGACAGATACCAGAATAGGCACGGAACATAGATTGTTCCACAAAGTCAACAAAAAGGCAGGCATAGCTAGGACCCATACGGGTGCACATAGCTACACCTTTAGTTTGGAGGAAGTGGGAGGAGCCAAAGGAGAAATTATGAAGAGTAAGGACTAATTCCGCTAGACGGAGCAGAGTGGTGGTAGAGGGGAACTGATTAGGTCTGGAATCCAAAAAGAAGCATAGAGCTTTGAGACTTTGAGCCTCCAACTTTCACCCTGCCCTCAAGTTTACCTGGTGATGACAGCATTGGCGCTGCTTCCTGCACGCATGCTGAGCTCGTTGACTTTATTAACTTTGCCTCCAACTTTCACCCTGCCCTCAAGTTTATCTGGTCCATTTCCGACACCTCCCTCCCCTTTCTCGATCTTTCTGTCTCTGTCTCTGGAGACAGCTTATCCACTGATGTCTACTATAAGCCTACTGACTCTCACAGCTATCTGGACTATTCCTCTTCTCACCCTGTCTCTTGCAAAAACGCCATCCCCTTCTCGCAATTCCTCTGTCTCCGCCGCATCTGCTCTCAGGATGAGGCTTTTCAGTCTAGGACGAGGGAGATGTCTTCCTTTTTTTAAAGAAAGGGGCTTCCCTTCCTCCACTATCAACTCTGCTCTTAAACGCATCTCCCCCATTTCACGTACATCTGCTCTCACTCCATCCTCCCGCCACCCTACTAGGAATAGGGTTCCCCTGGTCCTCACCTACCACCTCACCAGCCTCCGGATCCAACATATTATTCTCCGTAACTTCCGCCACCTCCAACAGGATCCCACCACTGAGCACATCTTTCCCTCCCCCCCCCTCTGCATTCCGCAGGGATCGCTCCCTACGCAACACCGTTGTCCATTCGTCCCCCCCATCCCTCCCCACTGATCTCCCTCCTGGCACTTATCCGTGTAAGCGGAACAAGTGCTACACATGCCCTTACACTTCTTCCCTTACCGCCATTCAGGGCCCCAAACGGTCCTTCCAGGTGAGGCAACACTTCACCTGTGAGTCGGCTGGGGTGATATACTGCGTCTGGTGCTCCCGATGTGGCCTTTTATATATTGGCGAGACCCGACGCAGACTGGGAGACCGCTTTGCTGAACATCTACGCTCTGTCCGCCAGAGAAAGCAGGATCTCCCAGTGGCCACACATTTTAATTCCACATCCCATTCCCATTCTGACATGTCTATCCACGGCCTCCTCTACTGTAAAGATGAAGCCACACTCAGGTTGGAGGAACAACACCTTATATTCCGTCTGGGTAGCCTCCAACCTGATGGCATGAACATCGACTTCTCTAACCTCCGCTAATGCCCCACCTCCCCCTCGTACCCCATCTGTTACTTATTTTTATACACACATTCTTTCTCTCACTCTCCTTTTTCTCCCTCTGTCCCTCTGAATATACCCCTTGCCCATCCTCTGGGTCCCCCCCAGCTTGTCTTTCTTCCCGGACCTTCTGTCCCATGATCCTCTCGTATCCCTTTTGCCTATCACCTGTCCAGCTCTTGGCTCCATTCCTCCCCCTCCTGTCTTCTCCTATCATTTTGGATCTCCCCCTCCCCCTCCCACTTTCAAATCCCTTACTCACTCTTCCTTCAGTTAGTCCTGATGAAGGGTCTCGGCCTGAAACGTCGACTGTACCTCTTCCTAGAGATGCTGCCTGGCCTGCTGCGTTCACCAGCAACTTTGATGTGTGTTGCTTGAATTTCCAGCATCTGCAGAATTCCTGTTGATTTTGTTTTTAAATTTGCACATTGGTTGATTGTCAGTCTTTGTTTGTGTGTAGTTTTTCTGTTATATTTCTTTGTTCTACTGTGAATGCTGCAAGGAAATTGTGCCGCAATACCATACTGTTAGCAGGACAGTTCTCAGCGTCAGAGTTCAAAGTTCAATCCCAGCATTCTTTCTAAGGAGTTTGTGTATCTTCCCCATGGAATGTATAGGTTTCCTCCGGGTGCTCCAGTTTCCTCCCACAGTCCAAAGGCATCCCAGTTGGTAGGTTAATTGGTCAGTGTAAATTGTCCCATGATTAGGCTAGCGTTAAATCAGGAGTTGCTGGGGTGGCTGGAAAAGCTGGATAGACCTATTCTGCACTGTATCTTCTGTATACTGAGTAAAGTCTTTGAAAGAAAGACTGTGAATAAAAATGGATTGGGGTGTTAAGATGAGTAAGCTCCAACAGTGGGTAAATTTACTGGTCCAGCACCACTGAAGTACTGAGTATGCTGGATTGCGGGAGTCTCACAACGTGATTGTGGCGTATATTATTTCAGAAGTGTTACGCCTGCTGAGCTATTTTCTGTGCGTTCTTTGGATTTCCAGCTTCTGCAGATTTACTGCTTTTAGTGAAATACTTTGTTTAGAATCATCATTTCATCATGTCATTGCTCTGAGGTAGTGCAAGAGTAGAGGAATAACAGAAAACACTTGCCTATCACCTCTCCCCAGTGTTCCTCCTCCTTCCCTTTTTCCTACAGTCCTCTCTCCTCTCCTATCTGACGCCTCCTCTTCCACTTGTCACCTCCCACCTCTTACTTCACCCGCCCCCCACCTTCCTCCTCACGTGGTCCAAATACCACCTTCCTTCCCACCGCCCCCACCTTCTTGTTCCGGCTTCCTACCCCTTCCTTTCCAGTCCTGAAATATCGACTGTTTGTTCCCTTCCATAGTTGCTGCCTAACCTGCTGAGCTCCTCCAGCATTTTGTGTCTTTCTCATCCAGCTAGAATAGAATATAGAATAAATTTCATATAGAATATTATGGTACACTACAGGCCCTTTGGTCCACAATGTTGCGGCAACCTTTTAACCCACTGCAAGATCAATTTAACCCTTCCCTCCCACATAGCCCTCCACTTTTCTTTCATCCATGTGCCTATCTAAGAGTTTCTTAAATGTCCGGAATATACCTGCCTCTACCACCAGCCCCAGCAGCTTGTCCCACACACCCACCACTCTCCGCTTGAAAAAACTACCTCTGATACCCCGTATATTGTCTTCTAATCACCAATAAAGTTATTTCCTCTGGTCTTAGCAGTTTACACCCGGGGAAACGTTTCTGGCTGTCCACTCGGTCTGTGCCTCTTATCATCTTGTACAGTTGTATCAAGTCACCCCTCATCCTCCTTTGCTCCAAAGAAAAAAGCCCAACCCGCTCAACCTAAACTTATGAGACATGTTCTCTGGTACAGGCAGCATCCTGGTAAACGTCCTCGCACCCTCTCTAAAGCTTCCACATCCTTCCTATAGCGAGGCACAATACTCCATGTGTGGTCTAACCAGAGTTTTACAGAGCTGCAACATTACCTCACGACTCTTGAACTCAATCCACTGACTAATGAAGGTCAACACGCCATACACCGTATTAACCCTGTGGGCGTGGGGTTGCACGGAAACGTAGTGGTTTGCACACTGCTTTACCGTACAGGTGACATGAGTTCAATTCCCACCACTGCCTGTAAGGGGGTTTGCACATTCTCCCAGTGACTGCGTGGGTTTCCTCTGGGTGCTCTGGTTTCCTCCCACAGTCCAAAGATGTACCAGTTGGTAGTTTAATTGCCCTGTGATTAGGCTGGGGAGTGCCGGGTGGCCTGGTTTGAAGGACCGGGAGGGCCTGTTCAGTGCTGTATAAACAAACAACTGTCCAAGTGAAGTCTAACCAGAGTTTTAGATCTGCAACGTTACCTCGTGGCTCTTGAACTCAATGTCCCGACTAACAACCCTATTAACTTTGAGGGATGTACTGACATGGACCCTATGTCTCTCTGTTGCTGCACACTGCTAAGAATTCTGCCATTAACCCTGTTCTCTACCGACAAGTTCGACATCCCAAAGTGAATCACTTCACACTTTTCCAGTTTGAACTCCACCTGCCACTTCCCAGCCCACCTCTGTATCTAATCGTCGTCAGTTTCTCACCATTCACTCCAAATTCAGTCGTAGCTGTTCCGCTTTCCTTTATCACCCCAAGTCTGCCACAAGATCTATGCTCATCCAGTGCTAGCCCAGGCTCCTGCCAGTCTGAATCACTGGAACAAACTGCTCGAGGAACTCAGCAGGCCAGGCAGCATCTGTGGAGGGAAATGGACTGTCAGTCTTTTGGGTCAAAGGTCTTTATCTAGATGAAACCCCCTACTTGCCCATTTCTGTCTATCTCCTGCCGAAGGTTCATAAACACAACTGCTCTCGTAGGCTGTCGGCTTCTGCCTGCTCTTGCCCCACGGACCCTATCACCTCGTACCATTTTTATATCTCCCCTCCCCCCTCACCGTCCAGTCCCTTTCTACCTACATAAACAACATGTCAATGTTCTGACTCAAATCTTTGAGTCAGCATTGGTCAGAGACACGCTGAGTTAGCAGGCCATAACAAGGATTGCCTCAGTTTATTAGCATCAAGCAGACCTTGAAATAGGGAGCTGCTGAGCGCATCCGTGTGTAGTAATGAATCAGCGGTAGATAAGACGGAGTTTGTTTATCGCTGTGGTAAATTGTCTGCTGTGTTTACCACATTAGAGTGATGAATCAGAATCAGATTAACTATCACTGACATAAACACAGTAGCCACTTTATCAGTGACGTACACACAGTGACCACCTTATTAGTGACGTACACACAGTGAGCACTTTATCGGTGACGTACACACAGTGGCCACTTTATCGGTGACGTACACACAGTGGCCACTTTATCGGTGACGTACACACAGTGAGCACTTTATCGGTGACGTACACACATTGATCACTTTATCGGTGACGTACACACAGTGATCACTTTATCGGTGACGTACACACAGTGGCCACTTTATCGGTGACGTACACACATTGATCACTTTATCAGTGACGTACACACAGTGATCACTTTCTCGGTGACGTACACACAGTGGCCACTTTGTCGGTGACGTACACACAGTGGCCACTTTATCGGTGACGTACACACAGTGAGCACTTTATCGGTGACGTACACAGAGTGACCACCTTATTAGTGACGTACACACAGTGATCACTTTATCGGTGACGTACACACAGTGGCCACTTTATCGGTGACGTACACACAGTGGCCACTTTATCGGTGACGTACACACATTGATCACTTTATGAGTGACGTACACATTGATCACTTTATCAGTGACGTACATACAGTGGTCACTTTATGAGTGACGTACACACGGTGGTCACTTTATCAGTGATGTACACACAGTGGCCACTTTATGAGTGACGTACACACGGTGGTCACTTTATCAGTGACGTACACACAGTGGCCACTTTATCAGTGACGTACACACAGTGGCCACTTTATCGGTGACGTACACACAGTGAGCACTTTATCGGTGACGTACACACATTGATCACTTTATCAGTGACGTACACACATTGATCACTTTATCAGTGACGTACACACAGTGGCCACTTTATCGGTGACGTACACACATTGATCACTTTATCAGTGACGTACACACAGTGATCACTTTATCAGTGACGTACACACAGTGGCCACTTTATCGGTGACGTACACACATTGATCACTTTATCAGTGACGTACACACAGTGATCACTTTATCAGTGACGTACACACAGTGGCCACTTTATCGGTGACACGTACACACAGTGACCACCTTATCGGTGACGTACACACAGTGATCACTTTATCAGTGACGTACACACAGTGGCCACTTTATCGGTGACGTACACACAGTGGCCACTTTATCGGTGACGTACACACAGTGACCACCTTATCAGTGACGTACACACAGTGATCACTTTATCAGTGACGTACACACATTGATCACTTTATGAGTGACGTACACATTGATCACTTTATCAGTGACGTACAGACAGTGGTCACTTTATGAGTGACGTACACACGGTGGTCACTTTATCAGTGACGTACACACAGTGGCCACTTTATGAGTGACGTACACACAGTGGCCACTTTATCAGTGACGTACACACATTGATCACTTTATCAGTGACGTACACACAGTGATCACTTTATCAGTGACGTACACACAGTGGCCACTTTATCGGTGACGTACACACAGTGAGCACTTTATCGGTGACGTACACACAGTGAGCACTTTATCGGTGACGTACACACAGTGGCCACTTTATCGGTGACGTACACACAGTGAGCACTTTATCGGTGACGTACACACAGTGGCCACTTTATCGGTGACGTACACACAGTGGTCACTTTATCGGTGACGTACACACAGTGGTCACTTTATTAGTGACGTACACACAGTGGTCACTTTATCAGTGACGTACACACAGTGGTCACTTTATTAGTGACGTACACACAGTGGTCACTTTATTAGTGACGTACACACAGTAGTCACTTTATCAGTGACATACGCACATTGATCACTTTATCAGTGACATACACACATTGATCACTTTATCAGTGACGTACACACAGTGGCCATTTTATTAGGTACAGGGTGGAACCTGTTACTGTAACCCACCCACTTCAAGGTTTGATGTGTTGTTTGTTCAGACACTCTTCTGCAAACCACTGCTGTTGTTGTTCCTTTCCGCACCTTGTGGCACATCGGCCGGCAATCTCGCTGTTTCTTTAGCATTTTTCTTTGTTTTTTTACGAGACCAAGTTGCTAGCTCTATGCTCGACCCAGCACGGATGGAAGACGTGCAAGGAGCCGGCCAGGTTCAAACCCAAGACCACTTGCCCTGTAGTCCAGTACGGATGCCTCTACACCACTGGCTGGCTGCACCAGTGTGGTTATTTGAGTTTTGTCACCTTCCTGCCAGCTTGCACTAGTCTGGCCATTTCCCTCTGACCTCTCTCACTAACAAGGTGTTTTCACCCATAGAACTGCCGCTGACCAGATGTTTTTCGTTTCCGCACCATTCTCTGTAAGTTACTCTTGAGATTGTTGTGTGTGAAAATCCCAGGAGATCAGCAATTTCTGAGATACTCAAACCACCCTGTCTGGCACCAACAATCATTCCACAGTCAAAGTCACTTAGATCACATTTTTTCCCCATTCTGATATTTGGCCTGAACAACAACTGAACCTCTTGACCATGTCTGCACGCTTTTATGCATCGAGTTGCTGTCACATGATTGGCTGATTAGATATTTGCATTAATGAGCAGGTATACAGGTGCACCTAATAAAGTGGCCACTGAGTGAATGTTGTGACATTTGTTGTTTTGGGATTTTCTCTCTCTCGCTCTCTCTCAGTAAGGAAGCACCAGTGCTCGAGCTGCTGCTTTCACAGTTGTGCAGACGGGGGTCCAACGCTGACCTCTGGTACCGACTGTAAGGAGGTTACACATTCTCCCTGTACTTTGGAGATACAGCTTGTTGACCGACCCTTCCGGACCAACAAGCCCAGACTGGCCAGTTACCCCCATGTGACCAATTAACCTGCTAACTCGTATGTCTTGGGTTTGTGGGGGGAAACCAGAGCACCCCGGGGAAACCCACACGGTCACAGAAGAACGTACAAACTCCTTGGAGGCAGCAGCGGGACTGAACCCGGCTCACTTGTGCTGTGATCGTAAATGCTCCGTCTCCAATGTTCCAGGGAAGACTGTCCCAGCCAATCCAGCCTCTCCCTCTCACTCGTAGGGACAGCAAGATGCAAAGTGAGTTAGCAGGGAATAGATTGTTCTGTCAGCCGGCAGGAACTCGATGGGCCGATTGGCTTCCTTTGTCATCAGTAAGTAGCAGAAGTATGTGTAAATGGATTTGTGCACACATCAATATCAGAGAGTCATGGAGCGCTACAGCAGAGAAACAGGCCCTATCTAGTCCATGGCAAACTGTTAATCTGTCTATTCCCATCGACCTGCACCTGGACCATAGCCCTCCATACTCCTCCGTCCATGTACCTGTGCAGATTTTTCTTAAGTGTTGAAAGTGAGCTCACATGTACCACTTGTGCAGGCAGCTCATTTCACACTCTTACCACCCTCTGAGTGAAAATTTTCCACTCGTGTTCCCCTGTAAACTTCTCACCTTTCACCCTTAACCCATGATCTCTAGCTGTAGACTCACCCAACCTCAGTGGGAAAAGCCTGCTTGCATCTACCCTGTCTATACCCCTCGTAATTTTGTAGACCTCTATCAAATCCCCACTCACTCTCCTACACTTCAGGAAATAAAGTCCTAACCTATTCAACCTTTCCCTATAACTCAGGTCCTCAAATCCTTAAAGATTAGCTTTACTTGTCACATGTACATTGAAACTCTTAGTGAAATGTTAACGACCAACACAGTCCAAGGATGTGCTGGGGGCTGCCCACAAGTGTTGCCATGCTTCTGGCACCAACATACCATGTCCACAGTTTACTAACCCAAAACCCGTGTGCCTCTGGAATGTGAGGGGAAGCCAGGGCACTTAAAGGAAACCCACAGGGTCACGGGGAGAATGTACAAACTCCTTACAGACTGTGGTGCCAATTGAACCTGGCTCATTGGTGCTGCGTCGCATTATGCTAACCACTACACTACTGTGTTGTCCTACATATATATTGTTCGTCCACCGTCGTCGTCGATGAAGACCTCGACACCATCGGTGGTGTCGAGACTAGTGCGTGATTTGGATTTAAGTGAGGGAGAGTTGCACAGCGTCAGCCTCACTCTCTCTTCCCAATTCCCATCTGGATCCAGTGGCAAGACAGAGTCGAGACGGCTGGAGATGGGACTAGGCGCAGTGGATGACCAGGACGTCTTCTGTGTCTAGTCGTGCTCTACACGTTTCACGACGCTTGCAGAGACCGCCTTCTTGACCGTTGGACCTTCCATCCGCTCAATCCGCCGGAGTCTGTCTTCACATGCTGGGATAGACAACTCCCTAACTCATTGAGGGTTTGAGACCTGTCGGCTACCCTCACCTGGTTTAGCCGGCTTGTCGAAGCCGTTGCCCGGGGTGTGGCCGCTGTCGCATGCAAACAGTTACGAGGAGCCACAGATGAGAGCTGAGAGCCGAGAGCCAGGTGGGGACTAAAGGTGGACTAACCGCCCTGAAAAGGATGCGACATGCTCCCCCACCAGAGGTGCTACCCCTCCCTGACACCTGTATGACATGTACAGATGGCAGAAAATCACAGTGTGGACTATTTCCTACTCCCTATTTAAACACAAATGGTAAATGTCAAGCACACAGGCGGAGAGCAGTGCAATGATTGTAAAAATTGACCTGATTATTCTGGGGGGGGGGGGACCAGCAGCCGCGAGGTTTCCTCTTTCACTACAGTGGAAGTGTCTCTCACCACACCGTGACTCAGCCACCAGCCACACTGTGCCTCATTGTTGCCAAAGCTCACATGACCTGACAGACTGGCAGCTGTCAGTAAACACTGGCCTGTGTCCCAGGGCAGGCTTAGGAGAAGCTCGTCCGTCTAGAGATAAATGGCAAAGAAAATTTATGATCAATGTATGTATATGAAGTGACGGACAAACACCAATATGCTAAAGAAGTCAGACTGCAATGCGAAAACATTAACTAATACCGAGGAGATGAGGAGTTGAGTCATTGAAAGTGGGTCTATAGGTTGTGGCAACACACATCAAAGTTGCTGGTGAACGCAGCAGGCCAGGCAGCATCTCTAGGAAGAGGTGCAGTCGACATTTCAGGCCGAGGCCCTTCGTCAGGACTAACTGAAGGAAGAGTTAGTAAGGGATTTGAAAGTTGGAGGTGGAGGGGGAGATCCAAAATGATAGGAGAAGACAGGAGGGGGAGGGATGGAGCCAAGAGCTGGACAGGTGATAGGCAAAAGGGATATGAGAGGATCATGGGACAGGAGGTCCAGGGAGAAAGACAGGGGGGGCAGGGAACCAGAGGATGGGCAAGGGGCATATTCAGAGGGACAAAGGGAGAAAAAGGAGAGTGAGAGAAAGAATGTGTGTATAAAAATAAGTAACAGATGGGGTACAAGGGGGAGGTGGGGCATTAGTGGAAGTTAGGGAAGTCGATGTTCATGCCATCAGGTTGGAGGCTACCCAGATGGAATATAAGGTGTTGTTCAACCTGAGTGTGGCTTCATCTTTACAGTAGAGGAGGCCGTGGATAGACATGTCAGAATGGGAATGGGATGTGGAATTAACATGTGTGGCCACTGGGAAATTCTGCTTTCTCTGGCGGACAGAGCGTAGGTGTTCAGCAAAGCGGTCTCCCAGTCTGCGTCGGGTCTCGCCAATATATAAAAGGCCACATCGGGAGCACCGGACGCAGTATATCACCCCAGCCGACTCACAGGTGAAGTGTTGCCTAACCTGGAAGGACTGTTTGGGGCCCTGAATGGCGGTAAGGGAGGAAGTGTAAGGGCATGTGTAGCACTTGTTCCGCTACAAGGATAAGTGCCAGGAGGGAGATCAGTGGGGAGGGATGGGGGGGACGAATGGACAAGGGAGTCGTGTAGGGAGCGATCCCTGCGGAATGCAGAGAGAGGCGGGGAGGGAAAGATGTGCTTAGTGGTGGGATCCCGTTGGAGGTGGCGGAAGTTACAGAGAATAATATGTTGGACCCGGAGGCTGGTGGGGTGGTAGGTGAGGACCAGGGGAATCCTATTCCTAGTGGGGTGGCGGGAGGATGGAGTGAGAGCAGATGTACGTGAAATGGGGGAGATGCGTTTAAGAGCAGAGTTGATAGTGGAGGAAGGGAAGCCCCTTTCTTTAAAAAAAGAAGACATCTCCCTCGTCCTAGAATGAACTTGTCCATTCCCTTGTCCATTCGTCCCCCCCATCCCTCCCCACTGATCTCCCTCCTGGCACTTAGCCGTGTAAGCGGAACAAGTGCTACACATGCCCTTACACTTCCTCCCTTACCACCATTCAGGGCCCCAAATAGTCCTTCCAGGTGAGGCGACACTTCACCTGTGAGTCGGCTGGGGTGATATACTGTGTCCAGTGCTCCCGATGTGGCCTTCTATATATTGGCAAGACCCGACACAGACTGGGAGACCGCTTTGCTGAACACCTACGCTCTGTCCGCCAGAGAAAGCAGGATCTCCCAGTGGCCACACATTTTAATTCCACATCCCATTCCCATTCTGACATGTCTATCCACGGCCTCCTCTACTGTAAAGATGAAGCCACACTCAGGTTAGAGAAACAACACCTTATATTCCGTCTGGGTAGCCTCCAACCTGATGGCATGAACATCGACTTCTCTAACTTCCGCTAATGCCCCACCTCCCCCTCGTACCCCATCTGTTACTTATTTTTATACACACATTCTTTCTCTCACTCTCCTTTTTCTCCCTCTGTCCCTCTGAATATGCCCCTTGCCCATCCTCTGGTTCCCCCCCCCCCCGCTTGTCTTTCTTCCCGGACCTCCTGTCCCATGATCCTCTCGTATCCCTTTTGCCTATCACCTGTCCAGCTCTTGGCTCTATCCCTCCCCCTCCTGTCTTCTCCTATCATTTTGGATCTCCCCCTCCCCCTCCAACTTTCAAATCCCTTACTAGCTCTTCCTTCAGTTAGTCCTGACGAAGGTCTCGGCCTGAAACGTCGACTGCGCCTCTTCCTAGAGATGCTGCCTGGCCTGCTGTGTTCACCAGCAACTTTGATGTGTGTTGCTTGAATTTCCAGCATCTGCAGAATTCCTGTTCTATAGGTTGTGGAATCAGATTAGTATTGGGGTGAGTGAAGTGATCCACACTGGTTCAGGAGCTTGATAGAGTTTGAAACAAAGCTCCTTTATCAGTGGTATTTAGGGAGCCCTTGATGTGCTACCAGGCTGTAGCCTGAGAGAGTGAAGAATGGTTCAGGTTGGACAACTCTCTGACACATTGAAAAGAAACAGAATCTTTGGAATTGGTATTGGTTCATTACTGTCGCATGTACAGAGATGCAATACATACAGCTCACCCAGGTCAGATCATTACACACTGCATTGAGGTCAAACGAGATTAGCTTTGGAAATAACTCGGAAGATGTGTAGCTAGGTTGAGTTGTTCTCCGATCTTGACAATTTACCTGCAAACATTTCGTCACCACACGAGGAGAGATCGTCAGTGTGCTGTTGAATGAGGTGTGCCCTCTGAAGAGATTACCTCCCCACGTCACAACTGTGTTTCCAAAATGGCGTCCAGTCGGCTGATTGAAAAGTAATAAAGGCCCAGCATGTGGGGGAGACACCACAGTCAACGGCACACTCACTGACAATGTCTCCTTGCGTGGTGACGAAACGCTTGCCAGTAAATTGCCAAGATTGGAGAACAACTCAGTTAGCTTTATTTGTCGCATATACATCAAAACATACAGTCAAATGCATCTTTGCACCAATGACCAACACATTTCTAGGGTGTGCTGGGGGCAGCCTGCGAGAGTTGCCACGCTTCCATCACCAACGCAGTGTGCCCACAACTCATTAATTAACCCTAATCTGTATGTCTTTGGAACGTGGGAGGAAACTGGAGGAGACTCACGCAGCCGCAGGGAGAACGTACTCTCCACAGAGTAGCAGGAATTGTACCCCAGTCTTACAGTCGGCTGCTGGCCGATTACAAAGCGGAATTAACTGTAACTGATTCAGCCAGAGTTCAGTGCAGGTAAACCATAAGGTGCAAGATCACAACGAGGTAGATTGTGAGGCTGAGAGTCCAATTTATCATCCTGGGGACATATTTGATAATCTTACAACATCAGGGTCAATCTGTCGTCGACCCTGCTGGTACATTCTTTCAGACTTCTATATCTTCTGCCCGATGGGAGAGGGGAGAAACGAGAATATGAAAATCAGGTTTAATATCACTGGCGTTATGCCACAAAATTTGTTGTTTTGCAATAGTACAGTGCAAGCCATAAAAATTACTCTAAGTAATAAATTAAATAAATAATGTGTAAGAGAAATCATGAGGAAGTCTCCATGGACCATTCAGAAACCCGGTGGGGGGGGGGTGGGGGGTGCTGTTGGGCCATGAGCAAGTAGGACACACCCTTCTGTAGCTCCAGCAGATTTTGTATTAAAACTTCACTTACACGAAGTCAATTTGAGGTTTAGGGTGGCAAATGAAGGGGAGGTGCTCTTCAATACACACCAGAAGGAGAAAGAGTGAAGGAGTGTGCTACTAAATGCCGAGAAGAGGAACGGCTAAGGCAGAGACAAACGAAGAAACAGGCCCAACTGACGCCTCGGAGCTCACGAGTGAGGGCAACGTGGAGCTACGTGCACAGAGTATGGACAACAATGCGGTATTGGTGGCCATAGAGTCGCTACATGCAGAGCTAACTACAGTGAAGTCAGACACCTGTAAGAAAATTGAAGAAAAAGTTGCAGAGGTAGCGGTCTCTTTGAGAAGTGAAATTGCTTCATTGAAAGTGGAAAATGACGCTGTGATTACCGCATTGAAAGCCCAGCTGAATACACAAGATCAAACTCTGAAAGAGATAGCAGAGTCGGCTAACAGAGCTTCAGACATAGTTGTGGAGCTGGAAAGCAAGGTGAAACGACTTTGTGAGCAAGTTGAACAACTTTCTGAAAAATGCCTGGATTTAGAGGGACGTTGGAAAAGACAGAATCTGAGAATTGCGGGCCTGCCAGAGGGGAAGGAAAATGGGCAGAAGACAAGAGGTTTCGCAGCACAGATGTTAGAAGAAGCTCTAAACCTGGAAGAAGCTCCGGTGACAGACCGAGCACATAGAGCACTTCGGAAGCACCGGGGGGACGACGAGACACCGCCACACCTGATCGTGAGTATCCATTATTGCCAGGTATTTGAAGATATAATGCGGAAGGCGACAGGTACTAAGAATCTACAATATCAAGGACAAAGGATTCAGATCTTCAGAGACCTTCCATCCACAGTGGCTAAATGATGTGTGGCTTTCACACCAGTCAGGAGGTTACTGCAGGAGTCAAGTTTGGCCTCCTCTATTCCGCGAAGCTACGAGTGACAATTAATGGACCAAGGCAGTGTTTACAGATCCAAAAGAAGCTCGCCGGTATGCAGAACGTCATTTGGGAAATGCTGAGAAGTGACTGTGCACAGTGAGAAGAAACCCCTTACAGAATGAAGATGCCCCAAGTAAAACTCCGCGGTAGGAAATTGTGAACATTTCGAACATTAATGAGGCCCTGCCACTAACCCCTGTAGAAAACAGGACTCTCTGAGTTATATTTAGATTGTACTATGTCGGATTAAGGCCCTATGAGTGCGCAGATAGTAATAAGAGTTGGTCTAAACTGGTGTTGCATGAGGAGTATGTTGTTAATGGTGCTAGACTTTCTGGTGCTAGGGTAAGTTATAGTTTTGAGAATCACACTTACTTTAACATCTTGATCATCTCTGTTTGCTAGTTTTTCTCGTTTTTTTTTCATTCCGATGCCAGATTTGGCTTTGTGACCATCTATATAACTGGGGAGCTACTAATTTGGTTCAGAGAAGTGTTAGAGATCAAAAAGTTATTCCTAGAGTTTTGACTAGGTGTACTTGTGTATGGAGATATGGATTTTTTTGTTGGTTGTTTTGAGCTTTCAAGGGCGATGGGGGTTGTGGGGGGAGGGAGGGACAGGGGTAAGGGAGTGCTGTTTAGGGTCCATTCATTACTAATGACTGATAGATTTACAAGGTCCAGAACAGATCAAAAACATTATCATACAGATATTAAGTACTGAGATGGTAGGAGGTCAGGAGACAAGAAATCGCATTACTTTTTGTTCCTGGAATGTAAATGGGATTAATGAGCCAGTGAAAAGTGCTAAGTGCTGTCTCAACTAAAATCTCTACAGACTGATGTGATCTTCTTGCTGGAAACACATTTGAAGAATGAAGCTCACTGTAAAATTAGGGGCAAGTGGATAGGCCAAATATATTCCTCAAAGTTTCCAATGAAACCTAGGGGTGTGGCAATAATAATTTGCAGAAACGTTCCATTTCATCACCTAACAACGATAGCAGACAAGGATGGGAGATATGTTATAGTTACTGGGGAAATACAATCTATGCCAGTTACCTTACTGAATATCTACGGACCAAACTGGGATGACCTGGAATTTTGTAGATGAGTTCTAGGATTGATACCAGAGGTCTCCAGCACTAACCTGATTACTGGAGGGGATTTTAATTTTGTTCTGGATACATATTTAGACAGATCTTCCAATCAGAGGGCATTACCATCAAAGGCAAGTAATCTGCTGAAAACATATAGAGACAATATGAATCTGTGTGAGATATGGAGACTAGTCAACCCAACAGGGAGAGAGTATTCATTCCACTCTAGAGTTCATAATGTATATACCAGGATTGACTATTTCCTCCTTGATGGCAAAATACTGCCACAAGTCGATAATGTAAGATATCATAATATTGTCATCTCAGACCACAGCCCTGTTACTTTTTCACTGGAGCTGGGTGAATCGATGCAAATACATAGAAGTTGGAGGTTTAATCCTCAGCTACTTACAAAATTTTGTGAGTATTTAGAATTGCAAATTTTATTGTTTTTTGAGACAAATGATAATAGTGAAACACCCCCAGGACTACTATGGGAAACATTTAAAGCTTATGTTAGAGGATGTGTAATTTCTTTTCAGTCTTTGCTAAACAAACGTAGTAGAGCAGAACAAATAGAATTAGAAGAACAAATACGTAAACTAGACACGGAGAATGCACGACAACCATCCGCAGAAAAATACAACAGAATTTCAGCATTAAAATACAAACTTAACCAAATACTCTCAGAAAGGGTGTGCAGAGCCTTCATGTTTACAAAACAGAATTTCTTTCAATTTGGTGATAGACCGCACAAATTGCTGGCAAGACAGCTACGCAAATTGGAAAGTGATCGGGCCATTCATAAAATTAAACAGAGTCGGGCGCTCTGTTGATGTCACACAAAGACATTAATCAAAGATCCGTTGGTATTATGAAAAATTATATGCATCTCAATCTAATGTACCGACGGGGAGCGTGCATACATTTCTGGACACTTGTAGGCTACCTTCACTCAATCTGACGGAATGTCAGGCTTTGGAAACAGTGATTACAAATGACAAAATAGTAAGAACAATAAGATCCCTGAAAAATGGCAAGAGTCCAGGTTCAGATGGAATAGGTAATGAGTTTTATAAGAAGTTTAGTGACTTATTAGCACCTTATATGGTAAGGATGTAGAGAGAGTTGTTTGAAACTGGCAGGTTACCCCAAACCCTGAACAAGGCCATTATCACATTTATTCCGAAGAAGGACAAAGACCCAGAGGAGGTAGGACCTTATAGGCCAATTTCACTGCTAAATTCGCATCAGAAATTTTTGGCTAAAATGCTGGCAAGGAGACTCAGTCAGCAGATAAATAAATTGGTACATGCAGATCAAACAGGGTTTATCCCCAAAAGGAATTCTTTCCATAACATCAGGCACCTTCTTAATATAATGCATTCCCCAAGACTTCCTAAGGAAGACCTTATAATATTAAGTTTAGATGCTGAGAAAGCATTCAACCAAGTGGAATGACAATACTTCTACGAGACTTTGAAAAAATTTGGAACGGGAGACAAATTTATATCTTGGATTAAGCTACTGTACAGTAACCCTAGTGCTAAAATACTAACTAATCAGACCCTCTCGGAACCATTCAGTTTGCACAGGGGCACAAGACAGGGCTGTGCATTAAGTCCCTTATTGTTTGTGTTGGCCCTGGAACCACTGGAGGAGACTATACGTTCTCACCCCAAAATTTATGGGTACAGTAGAGAATATACTACCAACAAAATTTCCCTTTATGTGGACGATGTTTTGTTGTTTGTAACGAAACCATATATTACTATTCCAGTTTTGCTGGAAATCGTCAATCTATTTGGCACTTTCTCGAGGTATAAGATTAGTTGGGGGAAAAGTGAATTATTCCTGGTCTAAGTAGAAGAACAGGAGGGGCTTAAACAATTTCCATTCAAAATAACCCTTGAGAAGTCTACTTACCTTGGAATTGCAATAATCAAAAAGTATAGTTCTCTATTTGAAGCAAATTTTATCCCTCTAATTGAAAAGATTAAAAAGAAAACAGAATTTTGGAAGACACTCCCAGTTTCTTTAGTGGGTAGAGTAAATGCAGTCAAGATGATCTTTCTTCCCCAACTGCTCTATCTATTTCAGAACCTGCCCCTCTATCTTATCAAAACCTTTTTTAAAGGACTAGATTCAATAATTCAACCTTTTATATGGAATTATAAAGCCCATCAGATTAGGAAAGAACATCTCTGCAAGAATAAGACTACTGGGGGGCTGGCACTACCCAACTTTATTACTGGGCTGCTAACATTAGCCATATAGCATACTGGATAGATGATACAGTTGTACTTCCCGGATGGTTGGAGATGGAGAGTGAGGATTGCCTACCATATTCCATAGGGGCAATCATTATGTCCCCTATTCGATTAGATAAAGCCTGTTATAGAGGCAATCCCATTATTCATAGCACCATACAGATGTGGAGACAAATGGGGAAGCATTTGAAACTCAGAACACTATCTTTTCTTGTACCTATATCAGCGAACCCCTCTTTTATCCCCTCATGTATAGATGGGGCCTTTGATGCATGGTGAGAATTAGGCATACGCAGCGTTGGAGACTTATACATACAAGGGATTTTTGCATCATTTCGGCAGCTCCAGGACAAATTCAGATTGCAAAAGAGTCATTTTTTCAGGTATCTCCAGCTAAGACACTGTATAAGATCACATCTTTCTGGTTTTGAGACGGCAGAACCTGATAAATTAGATAATCATTTAAGATCATATTCAGGGACAGAACACATTATTGCCTATCTGTATTGACGCCATACAAAACAATTGCCATACAACAATGGATAATATTAAAAAAGTGTGGGAAAAGGAGTTGGGTACAGAGATAGAGGAGGTTATATGGAATGAGGCTTTGGAGTATGTTAACTCCTGTTCCATCAATGCCAGGCATTGTTTAATACAATTTAAAATCCTACATAGACTACATTACTCAAGAGTAAGGATTCGTAAAATATTCCCAGAGGTGTCCCCAATGTGTGAGAAATGCAAGTCCTCGGAGGCAAAGTTGTTACATAGTTCTCCTTTATGCCCCAGGATACAAGAGTATTGGAAGCAAATATTTGAGGTCCTAAAGGTTCAGATAATACCAGACCCCATTTTAATAATTTTTGGAACTTTTGCGAGGTCAAATAAATTCCAGGCTACCCAGCAACTCCTGACCTATGGCATACTTAATGGAAAGAAACTCATACTGATGTTCTGGAAAAAGGAGGAAACCCCATCACTCAGACAATGGCTGATAGCATTAACGGATACCCTGCATCTAGAGAGGATAAGATACGTTATCAAGGACGGATTCAAGGAATTTGATAAAATCTGGCAACCATTACTGTTGTATTTAGAAGAGACCAACAGCTGAACTGAGTGTGTGTGTGGGGTGGGGTGGGGTGTGCGGTAGGACCTAAACAGCACATACGGGAGGGGTGAGGGGAGGGAAGGGCTGGGAAGGGGAAAGGAGATGGGGTGGCAGGGTTTCCTTCGCTTTTTGCTTGTTTACTCTGCATACATTCATTTGACTTTCATTATGTTGTTATAAGAAAGAAAAGAAAAGAGAAGCATTGTACTTAAGGACATTGTCAGTTGTGGCTGATGTTGCTTCACAATAAAAACATTTGAAAACAAACAGAAACCTGGTGGTGAAGGGGAAGAAACTTTTCCTAAAATGCTGAGTGTGGATCTTCAGGATCCTGTAGCTCGGTCATGGCTGATTTACTTTCCCTCTCTACCCCATTCTCCTGCCTTTACCCCACCCTGTGTCACAGGTTACGTACGGGGTGGAGAGGGAAAATAAATCAGCCATGATCAAATTGCAGAACGGGTTCGATGGGCCAAATGGCTCCAATGTCTTATGGTCCTTTTGAAGTTTTAAACAAGAAATGGATAGTGAGGGCCTTTCGTGATGGATGCTGCTGCCTTTTGGAACGAGGATGTTGCCAGTAATCGAGGGCCTGAGTTACACGGCCAGTCTCGGTCTTTATTCCTTTCAACGCAGGAGAGTGAGGGGTGACAAACTATGAGAATTGCACGGTTTATTCATGTAAATAATTGCTTATTATAAATAAAGTATACTGTAATATGTAAAAAAAAACAATGTTTAAAAGACAAGGAATAAAGGGACTTGGGCCATACAGGATTAGGTCAGCCAGGTATCTTGGTTAGCACAGATGAGTTGGGCCAAAGGGCCTCTTTCCATTCTATATAACTATGGCTGTATGATGATAGCATGTTGGCTGCACTGCTCGCTCATTCGTTGTGCAAACCTTGCATTGGTCACCATGGAGTCAGAAAACTACAACACAGAAGCAGGTCCGCCTAGTCTGTGCCGAACCACTTAGGCTGCTTATTCCCATTAATCTGCACCATTAAGACCATAGCCCTCCATATCCCCACCACCCAGATACCGATCCAAATTTCTCTTAAACATTGAAATCGAGCTCGCAGGCACTACGTGTGCTGGCAGCTCGTTCCACACTCTCGTGACACTGTGAGTGAAGAAGTTCCACCTTTCACCCTTAGTACATGACCTCCAGTTGTAGTCCCACCCAACCTCAGTGGAAACAACCTGCTTTCATTTACCCTATCAATACCCCTCATAATGGATGTCTAGTCCCTGTATACTTCCATCCCCCATCAGGAAGGTCTCAAAGCTCTCCGCTTCTTTTTGGATTCCAGACCTAATCAGTTCCCCTCTACCACCACTCTGCTCCGTCTAGCGGAATTAGTCCTTACTCTTCATAATTTCTCCTTTGGCGCCTCCCACTTCCTCCAAACTAAAGGTGTAGCTATGGGCACCCGTATGGGTCCTAGCTATTCCTGCCTTTTTGTTGGCTTTGTGGAACAATCTATGTTCCAAACCTATTCTGGTATCTGTCCCCCACTTTTCCTTCGCTACATCGACGACTACATTGGCACTGCTTCCTGCACGCATGCTGAGCTCGTTGACTTTATTAACTTTGCCTCCAACTTTCACCCTGCCCTCAAGTATATCTGGTCCATTTCCGACACCTCCCTCCCCTTTCTAGATCTTTCTGTCTCTATCTCTGGAGACAGCTTATCTACTGATGTCTACTATAAGCCTACTGACTCTCACAGCTATCTGGACTATTCCTCTTCTCACCATGTCTCTTGCAAAAATGCCATCCCTTTCTCGCAATTCCTCTGTCTCCGCCACATCTGCTCTCAGGATGAGGCTTTTCATTCCAGGATGAGGGAGATGTCTTCATTTTTTAAAGAAAGGGGCTTTCCCTTCCTCCACCATCAACTCTGCTCTCAAACACATCTCCCCCATTTCACGCACATCTGCTCTCACTCCATCCTCCCACCACCCCACTAGGAATAGGGTTCCCCTGGTCCTCACCTACCACCCCACCAGCCTCCGGGTCCAACATATTATTCTCCGTAACTTCCACCACCTCCAACGGGATCCCACCACTAAGCACATCTTTCCGCTCCCCCCCCGCTTTCCGCAGGGATCGCTCCCTACGCGACTCCCTTGTCCATTCGTCCCCCCCATCCCTCCCCACTGATCTCCCTCCTGGCACTTACCTTTGTAAGCGGAACAAGTGCTACACATGCCCTTACACTTCCTCCCTTACCACCATTCAGGGCCCCAGACAGTCCTTCCAGGTGAGGCGACACTTCACCCAGGAGTCAGCTGGGGTAATATACTGCGTCTGGTGCTCCCGATGTGGCCTTCTATATATTGGCGAGACCCGACGCAGACTGGGAGATCATTTTGCTGAACACCTACACTCTGTCCGCCAGAGAAAGCAGGATCTCCCAGTGGCCACACATTTTAATTCCACATCCCATTCCCATTCTGACATGTCTATCCACGGCCTCCTCTACTGTAATGATGAAGCCACACTCAGGTTGGAGGAACAACACCTTATATTCCGTCTGGGTAGCCTCCAACCTCATGGCATGAACACTGACTTCTCTAACTTCCGCTAATGCCCCACCTCCCCCTCATACCCCATCTGTAATTTATTTATATACACACATTCTTTCTCTCACTCTCCTTTTTCACCCTCTGTCCCTCTGACTATACCCCTTGCCCATCTTCCGGTTTTCCCCCCTCCCACTTTTCCTTCTCCCTGGGCCTCCTGTCCCATTATCCTCTCATATCCCTTTTGCCAATCACCTGTCCAGCTCTTGGCTCCATCCCTTCCTCTCCTGTCTTCTCCTATCATTTTGGATCTCCCCCTCCCCATCCCACTTTCAAATCTCTTACTAGCTCTTCCTTCAGTTAGTCCCGACAAAGGGTCTTGGCCCGAAACGTCGACTGCACCTCTTCCTAGAGATGCTGCCTGGCCTGCTGCGTTCACCAGCAACTTTGATGTGTGTTGCTTGAATTTCCAGCATCTGCAGAATTCCTCGTGTTTGCCCCTCATAATTGTGTTTACCTCTATCAAATCTCCTCTCAATCTTCTACGTTCCAACAAAAAAAGTCCTAACCCAGGGGTTGGCAACCTTTTTGTCTCTGTGGGCCGGATCGCGTATTAATGAGCAGATGGTGGGCCAGATAAATGCCATAAAAACTTGAAATATGGGAATTATCCATTTAAATGCATCTAGTTAATGAATATTGCATGCTAGAAAATCATTTGACAGAGGTTGCATACCCCTGTCCTAACCTATTCAATCTTTCCTTATAACTAAGGTACTCCAGACCCTTCAACATACTTGTAAAATTTCTCTGCATTCTTTCAACCTTATTTGCATCTTTCCTGTAGATAGGTGAGCAAAACTGCACACAATACTCTAAATTAGACCTCACCAATGTCTTTACAACTTCACACGTAGTCTTGTGTTGTTTTATGTAGCACCATGGTCCTGGAGGAACGTTGTTTCGTTTTTACTATGTACTGTACCAGCAGTTTATGGTTGAAATGTCAATAAAAAGCGACTTGACTTGAACATAACATCCTATCTCCTGTACTGGTCAATACTTGGTTTATGATGGCCAATTTGCCAAAAGCTTTCCGTATGACTATCTACCTCTGACGGCACCTTCAATGAATTATGGGCCTGTATTCCCTGCTCTTTGTTCAACCACTCTCCTCAGTGCGCTACCGTTGACTGTGTAAGACCTACCCCTGGTTGGTCCTACCGGAGTGCAACACCTCGCACTTGTCTGCTTTTTTTCCGGCCCATTTTCCCCGCTGCGAGCTCTGATAGTCTTCCTCACTGTCCACGACACCCCCAATCATGTTGCCATCCGCAAATTTGCTGATCCAGTTAACCACATTGGCATCCAGATCGTTGATATAGGTGACGAACGACCAGTGACTGGCTGGCTCTTTGTGCTGAATTATTTAGTGAGACATCCTCAGTGGGCGCTCCTTCTCGGGGTCAAGGGTCAGTTGGAAGTGGTCGCCTCGTCCTCCCGAGTAATCTGATCGGACCTGGATAGATTGTGTTCTCTCAGCTCATTAAAACACAATCTCTCCCGATTTTTGAATGAAGGTAGTCGTGCGTTGGGCCAGCCTGCTGTTCAGTGGGACGGGATCCGACACTCGGACCCAGCTGTGTAAACAGGCCGGCCGGCCGGCTCTTCCCCAGCGCGCCGCTGGCCGCTGTCTACGCCCCGCTGGCCGGTGGAGCGCCGCGCTCGCAGCGAGTCAGAGCGATGGAGGGTGGGGCTTGTGCAGAGGCGGTTGCTATGACTTTGGAAGAGATCAGGTTTCATTCTGAGCGCCGGCTCTCTGCGTGCTCGCAATTGCTAATCGTTAGCCGCGGCCAGACCCGGTGCCGTGCGCCTTCTCTCCTCTGCCGCCCAGCTCTCCAGCTCGATCGGAAAGGGGGAGAGCTAGGCGCAGCAAGAGGACCGTGGTATCGTGAGCGACAACCTCTGCTGGGCACTTTCCGGAGGGTGCTTTCCACATCTCCGCGATAGCAGGTAGATGTGCGTTATCGATCAGGTATCCGAACGCTCCCCCGCTCTGCCGGTACTCTTTATGAACTGTTGCGTGTGGACTTCGAGAGGGGAGCCTCCACAATGAGCTGAGAGACGACATGCCCGGTCGCTCTCCCAACCCACCAAAAGTTCACTCCTCCTGGGAACATGCGTGTCTCCCTGTGACCCCTCCGCTGGGACGGAGAAGTCGTCTCGCCGCCCCGAAGGAGGCTTTTAGGAAGAGAGAAAAGCCCCTCGTCTCCCGCTCAGGGCGCAAATGTACATCACCGACCTCCGACCTCCGGGCCAAGCCATGAAGAAGGACTGTGTCTCGGGGACCCCGAAGAAGAAGCCGAGCCCTGGCTCTGTCCCCCGAGCTCTAAGCTGGCTGAGCTTCGCGTCGCTCACCAAGCAGACGGGGCAGCTGCTCCACAGTGACGGGCAGCTGGGGTCAGTGAGTCCTGGAGATGACTGGAGGTGCACGTCCCAGCACAGTGACGGTAAGGTGTGGCGTCCCCCACACTGGCTTGTTCCCATTAGCTTTCCTTTGCCGGGACGGAGTGTGATCTTCCGGCCTGTGTCAGTTTTGGCAAACCTGTCTCTTTGACTGTCCACACCATCACAAGGGACTGGCACTTCCAAAAGACGTTTGGATAGGTACACGGGAGGGAGGGGTGGAAAGCGCTGTGGTCCGGGTGCAGATCGGCAGGACTAGGGCAGCGTAATAGTTCGTCACGGACTAGATGTTTCTGTGCTCTTGTATTCTGTGGCAATGACATGGGGCAGAAGTAGGCCATTCGGCCCATCGAGCCTGCTCCGCCATTACACGATGGTTGATCTATTAACCGTCGCTACCCCATTCTCTTATCTTCTCCCCATAATCTTTGACGCCCTGAACACTCAAGAACCTATCAACCTCTGTTCTAAATACACTCAATAACTTGCCCTCCACCGCCGTCTGCGGCAATGAATTCCTCAGATTCACTACTCTGACTGAAGAAATTATTCTTCATCTCTGTTCTAAATGGGCGTCCTTCTATACTGAGGCTGTGCCCTCTGGTCCTAGACTCTCCCACTAATGGAAACGTCCTCTGCCTCCTTGTCCAGCATTGTGGAGGGGGGGGAGTATTTACAAAAGGATTGCAAGGGACAGAATTGGTTCTCTTGAAGATCGGAAAGGTTGTCTCTGTGTGGAGCTGCAGGGGATGGAGGAGATCTTAAATGGATTTTTTGCATCTGTATTTAGTTGGGTGTTGGACAAAGATTCTATAAAAGTGAGGCAAAGCAGCAGTACAGTCATGGACCCTGTACGGATTACAGAGGAGGAGGTGTTTGCTGTCTTGAGGCTAATTAGGGTGGATAAATCCCCAGGGCCTGACAAGGTGTTCCCTCAGACCCCTTGGGAGGCTAGTGCAGAAATTGCAGGGGCCCGAACAGAGATATTTAAATCATCATTAGCCACGGGTAAGTTGCATTAGGGTTACTGACATGAAGATGCACAGGTGCAGATGTTTTGTGCTTGGCTTCACACTGTACACCGATTCACTGTCCTTGCATGGGGCAACATAGCCTCTGTCTCTGCACCTAACCCTAACACGAGAGTGTTATTTTAATCTGTCGCTTACTGCAAGAAATGCGCCTTGGAGTGTCTGCTTAGCAAACTCAACAAGTTGCCATGTGCATAATGTGAGCAATTTTGTCCTTTTCAGCTTGAGAGAGTGGCTTAATATGGTTTGTTGGCCTTCATTAGTCAATGGATTGAGTTCAACAGCCGTGATGTAATGTTGCAGCTCCATGAAACTGGTTAGACAATAATAAACCAATTTACCTCATGAGGTGGTTAAACAATGAATCACAAGCACTTGTTGTGTAGCCAGTTAATCTATTTCAATCCAAAAGAGTGTGAAGTGATACAGTTTGGAAGGTCGAATTTGAAGGTAGAGCACAGGGTTAACATTCAGATTCTAAGCAGTGTTGAGGAACAGTGGGATCTTAGGGTCCACATCCATAGACCCCTCAGTGTTGCTGCAGAAGTTGATAGGGTTAAGAAGGCGTATGGTGCATTGGCCTTCTTTAGTCAGGAGATTGGGTTCAAGAGCTGTGAGATAATGTTGCAGCTCTATAAAACTCTGGTTGGACCACACTGGAGTATTATGTTCAGTTCTGGTGGCTACATTATAGAAAGGGTGTGGAAGCTTTAGAGAGGTTGCAGAGGATGTGGCCTGGATTAGAGAGCATGGTTTATGAGGAAAGGGTGGGTGAGCTAGAGCTTTTCCCTTTGGAACAAAGGAGGATGAGAGGTGACAGTAGAGGTACAAGATGATAAAAGGCATAGATTGAGTGGACAGCCAGAGATTTGTTCCCAGGGCAGAAGTAGATAATATGGGATGGTACAATATGAAGGTAGTTGGAGGAAAGTATCAGGGGGATGTCAGAGGTAGGTGTTTTTACACTTGGGCGGGGGGGTGGGGTTGGTGCTTGGAACGCCCTCCTAGGGGTGGTGGTAGCGGTCAATACATTAGGGAGATTTAGATGAGCACATGGATGATAGAAAAATGGAGGGCTATTCGGGAGGGAAGGGTTAGATTAATCCTAGAAGTGGGTTAAAAGGTTGGCACAGCATTGTGGACAAAGGGCCAGTATTGTGCTGTGATATTCTATGTTCTATTTCTATGAGTCATAGTCATAGTCATACTTTATTGATCCCGGGGGAAATTGGTTAAAGAGGGGACTACTGTTCACATTAACTACTCTCTTTTCACGCTTGTGATAGTTTTTAAATTATTTGCGAGTTTACACATGCAGTCTCTCTTCTCCCTTTTAAAGATTTGTTAAGTGATTCCCAAATCTGCTGCCCTTGACAGACTATTATCGCCACACGTACCGAGTTAGAATGAAAAAACCCTGTCATCCATACAGGGGTCATTCAAAAATACACTCAGTGGCCACTTCACTACGAGGTACCAAATAATCTGGTCACTGAGTGTATGTTCATGGTCTTCTGCTGCTGTAGCCCATCTACTTCAATGTTTGATGTGTTGTGTGTTCAGAGATGCTCTTCTGCACACCACCGTTGTAACGTGTGGTTATTTGAGTTACTGTTGTCTTCCTGTCAGCTTGAACCACTCTCACCATTATCCTCTGACCTCTCTCATTAAAAGACATTTTTGCCCACAGAACTGCTGCTCACTGGATGTTTATTTTTGGTTTTCGCATCATTCTCTGTAAACTCTAGAGTGCTTGAAAATACCAGCAGATCAGCAGTTCCTCAGATACTCAAACTACCTCATCTGGCACCAGTGTCAAAGTCACTGAGATCACATGTCTTTCCCATTCTGATGTTTTGTCTGAACAACAACTGAATCTTTTGACCACGACTGTCAGCTATTATGCATTGAGTTGCTGCCAAATGATTGGCTAATTAGATGTTTGCAATAACAAGCAGGTGTACAGATGTACGTAATAAAGTGACCGCTGAGGATATGGCTGGTTACAGTTTACAGCCTGCCTGTGTCATTGGACCGGAACATTCCCTAAGTGAATGGTCTGTCCATTACAGACCTTATGTCAATGGACTAGGATATTCCCTTAGTGATTGGTCTGTCCATTACAGACCCTGTGTCATTGGACTGAGACATTCCCCGAGTGATTGGTCTGTCCATCACAGATCCCCTGTCATTGGACCTGGACATTCCCAAGTGATTGGTCTGTCCATTACAGCCCCTGTGTCATTGGACTGGGACATTCCCTGAGTGATTGGCCTGTCCATTACAGCCCCTGTGTCACTGGATTGATTCCCTGAGTGATTGGTCTGTCCATTACAGACCCTGTGTCATTGGACTGAGACATTCCCCGAGTGATTGGTCTGTCCATCACAGATCCCCTGTCATTGGACCTGGACATTCCCAAGTGATTGGTCTGTCCATCACAGATCCCCTGTCATTGGACTGGGACATTCCCTGAGTGATTGGCCTGTCCATTACAGCCCCTGTGTCACTGGATTGATTCCCTGAGTGATTGGTCTGTCCATTACAGACCCTGTGTCATTGGACTGAGACATTCCCCGAGTGATTGGTCTGTCCATCACAGATCCCCTGTCATTGGACCTGGACATTCCCAAGTGATTGGTCTGTCCATTACAGCCCCTGTGTCATTGGACTGGGACATTCCCTGAGTGATTGGCCTGTCCATTACAGCCCCTGTGTCGCTGGATCGATTCCCCGAGTGATCATTACAGCCTGTATCATTCATTAGATTGGGACATTCCCCGAGTGAATTCCTATCAAAGCTAGTTACATATGCCTGCTTTCCTTAGACGCTGGCTGATTTAGAAGTTTGTGGACTTCAAACGATGGTGTGGTCATTTGAGAGTGAGTTCATCAGATTAAATAAGGTTGCTTCCCCTTTGTTTCTAGGTGATCAAAGACCGTTGCAACCTTAGTCTCTTCAATGTTTACACATCTGCTGATGTTGTATCCCTGCCTTCCCCTTTCCTTTGTATTCAGATCAAGAGTTTCTGTTGTGTTCATGATCAATATTTACATTCTGGTGTTTAGACCTTTAATTTCAAAAGGATGGCTTTCAAAACCACTGTGTTAGAAAAGGAACTCTGAGAACGGCCTAGCGACTCAATGCAGCAATTGAGTTATTTTTAAAGGCTGATCAAAGTGAAGCCAGACTTTTTAGATAATGCCCAAACACTATGCACTGTACAGTATGTTTAGTTACCTGTTTGTATTAGATGGAGGGCCATCTGGCTACTTAGGCCTTGTGTCTCCATTTCACAGAAAGGATTCAAGATTGTTTAATATCATTTCTAGTACGCAAGTGTAAAGGAGAACAAAATAATTGTTAATCTAGATACGATGCAGCGCCAAAAAAAACACTAAGAAAAAGAACACAATAAAATGCATAAGGTAACTTATTTACATAGATTGATTGTATGTCCACAAAGTGACACTAGGCACAGGAGTGTCTACATAAGGTGACTGACAGGAAATTTTCATTAAGTAGAGATGGTCGGGGGTGTGGAGGGGTGGGTGAATTGTTGGAGGTGTTGCTTAGCCTTACTGCATGGGAATGTAACTGTTTTTGAGTGTGGTGGTCCTGGTGTGGATGTTGCCCATGTAACTGCCTCTCTGATGGGAGTAGGACCAACAGTTAATGAGCAGGGTGGGTGGATCCTTTGGCTATATTATCGCTGATGTAAAATTAATTGTTTTGCAGCAGCAGTACAATGCAAAGAGACAATATATTCCAGAATTATAGTAATTATTGCTTGTTAATTTATTTGTTGTAAGCTACTTTATGTGTTGTTATTGCATTATGTGTACAGAGGAGCTAAAATGTTTGTGGACCCTGTAGAATTTTCTCATTTCTGCATGAATATGACCTAAAATGTGATCAGATCTTCATGTAAGTCCTAAAACTAGATAAAGAGAACCCAATTAAATAAATAGCACAAAAATATTATACTTGTTCATTTATCTATTGAGAAAAATGTTATATGCATTTGTTGGAAAAAGTATGTGACCTGTTGCGTTCAGTAACTGGTGTGACCTCCGTAGAGCAATAACTTCAACCAAATATTTCTGGTAACCGTTGATCAGTCCTGCACATCAGGCCATTCCTCCTTACAAAACTGTCAACTGTGGGATGTTGGTGGGATTCCTTGTATGAAACTGCTTGTTTCAGGTCTTTCCACAACATTTCTATGGGATTACGGTCAGAACTTTGACTTGGCATTCCAAAACAGGAATTTTCTTCTTCTTAAGCTATTCTGTTGTTGATTTACTCTTGTCTTTCAGCTCATTGTCTTGTTGCATTATCCAACTTCTATTAAGCTTCAGGTGATGACTGCTACCCTGATATTGTCCTGTAAAATGTCTTGATACAATTTTGAATTCATTGTTCCCTCAATGATTGAAAGTTGTCCAGGCCCTGAGGCAGCAAAGCAGGCCCAAACCATGATGCTCCTTCCACCATGCTTCACAGCTGGGATGAGGTTTTGGTGTTGGTGTGCACGGGTCTTTTCCCTCCAAACATATCAATATACATTTCTGTCAAAAAGTTCAACTTTTGTCTCATCTGTCTACAGAACGTTGTCCCAGAAGCAATGCAGCGAAGTTTTTTTTGGAGAGCAGTAGTTTCCTCCGTGGTGTCCTTCCATAAACACCATTCTTGTGCAGTGTTTTTCTTATAGTGGATGCATGGACAGAGACTTTAGCAGGTTCTAGAGATTTCTGCAGGTCTTTTGCTGTTACCCTTGGGTTCTTTTTCATCTCATTCGGCACTGCACATTGTGTTCTCGGTGTGGTCTTTGCAGAACGCCCACTCCTAGGGAGTGCAGCAACAGTACTGAATTTCCTGCATTTCCAGATAATTTCTCTTGCTGTGGACTGATGAACACTCAGGTCTTTAGAAATGCTGCTGTAGCCTTTTCCAGCTTCATGCATCTCTACAATTCTTCTAAGGTCCTCTGAAAGTTGTTTTTATCGAGGCATAGTGTACATAAACAGATCTTTCTTGAGAAGAGCAGGCTCTGTCAGTAACTTGACTTTGTGTATCATTTTTTAGAACAGGGCACCTCTCGAACCCACAACTTCAATCTCATCTCTTAGACTGGAACACCTGACTCCAAATAGCTTTTGCAGAAGGCATTATCCCAGAAGATCACATACTTTTTCCAACAAATACATGTAATATTGGATAATTTTTCTAAATAAATAAATGAGCAAGTGTAATATTTTTGTTATTTAGTTAATTGGGTTCTCTTTATCTAGTTTTAGGACCTACATGAAGATTTGATCACATTTTGGGTAATATTTATGCAAGATAGAGAAAATTTAACAGGGTTTACAAACTTTCTAGCACCACTGTCTGAGTATTATATAATGTTGTGTGTGAATTATATGTACTGTGTTATGCACCTTGGTCTGAGGAATGTTGCTTCGTTTGCTGATATACATTTGTACGGCAGAATGACAAACTGATCTTGAACTTAAATTACAAAATAAGTAGTGCAAAAAAGTAATTAACAGATTATTGATCGTGGACCATTCAGAAATATGATGGTGGAGGGGAAGAAGCTGTTCCTAAAACACTGAGTGTGTGTCTAACTCCTCCCTGATGATAGCAATGAGAAGAGAACATGCCCTGTGTGATGGGGGTCAAAATGATTGATGCTACTTTTTTGAGGAATCGCCCTTTTGAAGATGCTCTGGATGCTGGGGAGGCTCGTGACCATGATGTAGCTGACTGAATTTACAGCTTTCTGATCCTGTGCACTGTAATGTCAAGTTGTACTTGATTTGTAGCATCACACTTCAAACTTACAATAAATTCTACAAATTGTTTGTGTCATTTTGTTTTAGCTTACTTTGTACTGTCATGTTTTTCTCTCTCTCGCCCCCCTCTCTCTCGCCCCCTCTCTCTCCCCCCCTCGCCCCCCCTCTCTTGCCCCCCCCTTTCGCACCCCCCCTCAACTCTGTTCCCCTCCCCCCACCTCTCTACTTCAGCTCCCTCACACCCTTCCTCTCCCCCCACTCCGGCTCTTCCACCCCGCTGTTATTAGGTTCTGAAATGGAACTCTTCTGTGTCAGAAGACCTTTCCATAGATGCTGCCTGACCTGATGGGTTCCTCCAGCATTTAGTGTGTGTTCCAGATGGCATTAGTCGGGCATCAACACTGCATGCTCTCACTGACTAGTTGAGGAGATTGCCTCCCAGAAGTATTATAACCTGCACCAGTCATCCAAGATATCACTAACTTCTGGACCAGAGGCGTTGCCTGGGTGAAACCGCTTTAGTGGCCATTTCTAAATGTGTTTTAAGTTTAGCATATCGACAGTCTGTCTGCATTTAGGGACACAGTGTCCACAACTAAAACTGCATATCAATTTTTCTTCTCAGATACTCGCTGGTTTGGACTCTATTGCCAAACCACATTTAATGATATATTACTTATTTAAGATCTGGCATTCACTGTCAGTGTGTTTCCAAAAGAGCAATTCATCTGCTGCGTCTAAAAAGAGGAAGGACCTTGGGTTAATGATTTGGGAAATGTCTCCAGTACAAGTTCAAGTTTGGGTTTATTGTCATTTCAACCATTTACCCTTATACTGCCTACGTTCCTCCAGACCAAGGTGCACAGCGCAGTACAAATAACGCATGCACATAACACATAGGGCAATATTGACACAAATAAATTCACATTTATTATACAGGTTAAGGAATAGACAGCGTAAGGCTGCCGGTGCCTCATACGTGATGAGACCTGGGTGACTCCAGTAAACTTTTTTCCAAGGGTGAAACTTTTCACTTCAGCCTTCCGAACGCACTCAGTGAGTTTAAACAACACTCACAAGATGCTGGAGGAACTCAGCAGGTCAGGTAGCACCTATGGAGGGAAATAAACAGTGGACATTGTGGAACGAGACTCCTCATCGGAGTGAGTAAAAGCTTTCACTGGCTTTGTGGAGAGCTTGTGCCTGCACTAGCACAGGGAAGGGTCTTCATTAAGTAGATCCCAGAGCTGCAATGCCACACACAAGATGCTGGAGGGTTAGGCAGCATTTGTGGAGGGAAACAGACCCTTCATCTGGACTGAAAGTTAGAGGGAGTGATAAAAAGGTGAAAGAAAGTGGTGGTGGATCCAGCTGAAGGGAGAGCTAACTTGCTGACAGAGGAAGGGGGATAAGAATAGTGACAGAGGCTGGGAGGTGAGGGGTAGGCTTATATGGAGATAGAGGAGTTGTGAGAAGAAATAGTGACAGAGGCAGGGTGGTGATTGATGGAGGTCTGCAGATGTGGAATCTGGTGGGAAAGGAGGGTGGAGCATAGAACCAAGTGAGGGAGGTAGGGAGGTGGGAACAGTAAGAGGGAGGGACCAGAGGGAAGGATGTGTGGGTGATGGGCAGATGGAGTGGGTGGAGGAGAGGAAGGAAACGGTGATTGGGTGAGTGTAGGAGGAACTGAGCAGACCAGGAGGATGGAGAACAGGACAAAGGGGGAGGGGGAGCAGAATTCCGTGTTAGGTGGATCTGAGGCACAATTCCTCTAGTTTTCAGAAGCTTCACCCTGGCAATGGAGGACAGACAGGCCAATGTGGGGAATAGGAATTAAAATAGCTGCCAGCCTGGAGCTCCAGAAGGCTATGGCAGTCTAGGTGAGACACTGGGTCTGCAGTTGGTCTCACCAGTACAGAGGAAATAATCTCTACTGAATAAAAGAGTTGGAATGATCAATTGATGTATATTCCTGGTGTTGGTGAAGAACGTTGAGAACATGCTGCAGTCGTGTAGCAGTTAGTGTCATGCCAGCAACCCGGGTTTAATATCACCAGGTTGGTGTCTGTAAGGAGTCTCTCTGTGACTCTGTGGGTTTCCACTGGGTGCTCTGGTTTCCTCCCATGTTCCAAAGACGTGTGAGTTAGGGTTAGTGAGTTATCCAACCACACAGTCTTGTAGTGGTAAGCGTGATACCATTACAGTGTTAGATCAGGGTTCAATTCCTGACGGGAGAGATTTGATGCAAATGACGCATTCCACTGATTGTTTCGACGTACATGTGACAAATAAAGCTAATCTTTATCTTTGTGGGCATGCTATGTTGGCGCGAGAATCACAGCGTTACTTGGGGCTGCCCCCAGCATATCCCTGGACTGCTGGTCACCGCCACAAACAACGCTTTTCACTGTATGTTTCAATGGGCATACTTGTGAAAAATAAAGCTAACCTTTAATATTTTTCAGAAATCTTGGTAATGTCCAGACCTCCTGTGTCAACCAACATCTTCATCTCGGTTTGAGGCTATCTGTCTGTGACTTGATAATCTGAGCACTCTGTGAGTGTTACTATACCAGTCAAATCCCTTTAAAATGTGGTCATATCCTTAACCTGATCTTCTGACACAGAACCACCTTTCTTTTCCCAAACCATGCACACTTGCACGAGATTACCTCAGAGATGCACAAAGTGACACAACAATGGTGTGGAAGAAGAGAAGACAACAGACATTGTAATGTCTGGTTAATGGACGTTAGGTTTCCAATTAACTGCAGGTGAGTTCCAGGGAACATGATTGGTCAGTCTGAAAGAGGGTCAAAGGGGAAGACAGCATTGTGAGACAACTGAAAACATACCTAGCAGTAATCCCGGGCATCCCATTTTCTCCACCTATCCATCAGGCAGAAGGTAAAAAAGCCTGAAAACACTTACATCAGGCTCAAGGAGAGGATCTCTCCCTCTGTCCCTTCCTCACTCCTTCTCTGCCCCTCTCCCTACCACCCTCTCCCTACCACACCCTCTCCCCAGCACATCGTTACATGATGTTGGTCGTTGATGCAAATGAGGCATTTCACTGTATATTTCCATGTTTTGATGTACATGTGACAACTTTAGAAAAATCTCAGCGGGTAGTGAATCTTTGGAACTCCCTGCCTCCCCCCCCCCACCCCCCGCCCGCCCACCTCCCCAATGATGGCAGTGGCCAGATCATTAGATAGATTTAAATCTTCAGTGTCCTCCTGTCTCCATCATCCTCTGAAGTCGATGGCGTGGTAGAAGTTCATCAATACTTCTGCAACCCACTGTACAGGGGTTTGTTTGGTCTGTACTGCTTCACTGGAGTCCTGTTGGCCATCCTTTCCTATTTCCCTGCTGAGATAGGTTTAAGGTAGAGACAGATAAGTATTTGAAGCTTTACGGTCAACCTTCTGGAATATATTTTATTATTTGTGGTAATATTACTTTGTGTTGCGTGTGAATCATATGTAGTGTGTTGCGTACCTTGTCCAGAGGAATGTTGTTTTGTTTGGCAGTGTGCGTGTGTATGGTTGAATGACAATGAACTTGAAATTAATAGCTGAGGAAGTGGGGGTTGTGGGTTTGTTATTGTCACACGTACCCAGTGAGGTACAGTGAACACCCTTGTTTAGTGTGTCAGCCATACACATCACTTTGTCACACCAGTGCATTGGGAAAGTACCAGGCACGTCAGGGCTGCTGAGGCTGGCATAAAGCAGCTGTGATGTCACTGAATGGTGGGGCAGGCTTGAGGGACTGAGCAGCCTCCCCTGTTTTCTAGTGTTCCTGTGTCCCAGATGAGCTGAGGCTTCATAAGGCATTGGCCAGACCACATTTGGAGTATTGTGAGCAGTTTTGGCCCCTTATCTAAGAAAGGATGTGCTGACATTGGAGAGGGTCCAATGGAGCTTCATGAAAATGATTCCAAGAATGAAAGGGGTAACATATGAAAAGTGCATGGTGGCTCTGGGCCTGTCCATGTTGGAAGTGAGAAGAATGAGGGGGTATCTCATTGAAACTTACCAAATATTAAAAAACCAAGACAGAGAGGATCTGGAGAGGGTGTTTCCTAAGGTGGGGGAGTCTAGGACCAGAGATCATGGCCTCAAAATAGAAGGATGTCCCTTTGCAACAGAGATGGGGAGGAATTTCTTTAGCCAGAGGGTGGAGAATCTGTGGAATTCATTGACACAGACTGCTGTGGAGACCAGGTCATTGGCTATATTTAAAGCAGAGGTTGATGGGTTCTTGATTAGTCAGGGCATGAAAGGTTATGGGGAGAAGACCAGACAATGGGGTCGAGAAGGATAATAAATCAGCCATGCTGGGATTGTCAGAGCAGGGTTGACGGGCCAAATGGCCTGATTCTTATGGTCTAATCCACTTCTCTGAGTATCAGGGCAGAAACCAGCTGTGGCAGGCATGCTGAACAGGCAGCTTCGGCCTGACCAGAGTTCTTGCTCACACTGCTGCCCCCCAGGTGGCAGCGGCGGGGGGGGGGCGGTGGGGTGCGGTCTGGGACTTTTTGGGGAGACCTGTGGTCAGACTTGCAGTAGGATTGGACCAAAAGCCCTGTGACTGCACAAGCTTGGCCCTCTGCCACCAAGGCCGATCTCAATGCACTGAGCTGGCTGGACCAGGACAGCAGTCCAGAGCCCTCCTCGCACCAGAACAGCAAGCGACGGCGACTGAGTGATGAGGGAGCCTACCCCCACGCCCCTCCCCAACATGCCTCAGGAATGTTTTGCCTGAAAGGTAACCACTGCGAGAGATCAAAAAGAAATCTGCTGAGGTTTTAATTTTTCTTTCCAGGAAGCAAAAATTTTGCCGAGTTCTCAAGCGGACCAGACTTGACTGGAAACTTTCCCAGCCAGCGCCTCTCCTGTAACGTCGAGCCTGTTAGGTTGTGAGTGGAGGTTTCTCTGTGTGCACGCGTCTTGTTAAGCAGAAAGGAAAGGAGGTATTGTCAGTCAGTTGTTCTGTAGCATCTGGCATGCAGCATGCTGTGTGTGAGGAACTGAAGAAGGAATTTAACCCTTTCACTCTCCCTATGTGATCTTTGAGTTGCCTTGCTGTGGAGGGGCCTTGGATCGAGTGGTTGATATGTCCAATAATTGCTAGTTACAGTCACGGAGCCAGGCCGCACAGAACAAGGCCCTTCAGCCCAACTCTTCAGTGATGGCCATCCAAGTCTTTACCTGTGTTTGGCCCTCTAAAGTTCAGATCATAGAGCAGAGACCATTTCATTACAACAGTACACTGAAGTATCAGAATAACTAATATAATGGGTGGAAACGTGCATAATTCACAACCACCGACATTGAGTTGAAATTCACCTTAAGAGACTAATCTAACGTGATGATCTAATTAAGTGAAGTTTTTGCCAGGCTTTATGTTCTGTGTTTGGTGGACGATATGGGAGTTGTAATGGTTTCTCTTAAACTTAAAATGCCTCTGCTGTTTTATTTACGAAAGCCGACAACAGAATTATTACAGTTACAGGGACGGTGCACTGCAGGTAGACAGTAAGATGAGAGACACGATGAGGTAGATGGTGAGATCAAGAGTTCATCCGTATCGTATCAGAGAACTATTCAAGAGTTTGATAACAGTGGGATAGAATCTGACCTTGAGCCTGACGGGGTACGTGCTTTCAGGCTTTCGTAATTACTGCCCGATGGGAGGGGGGGAGAAGAGAGAATACCCGGGGCGGGTGGGGTTCACTACTTTGTAACCCGCTGAATCAGTAGGTAGTGCGGATGGCGTAATTTGGTCAATTTATGCCGCGTGCCCTGCAAACCTGGAGGAATTCTAGAGCTCTGCGTGACTGAATTGAATTCTGCAAGGACAGGAATGGGCTTCGATGACCTCTCCCACAGTCAGCATTGTGATTGCTGTCTGCTTAACCACTTCCTGCCCTTGTCGGTCTCCCCTCCCCTCTCACCAATCGGAACTGGGTCTATTATCACTGACATATGTCGTGAAATCTGTTATTTCATGGCAGCAGTACAGTGCAAGGCATAAAACAATTCAAGATTCAAGGTTATTTAATGTCATTTCCAGTACACAAGTGTAAAGGAAAACATCATAATTATTATTCCAGATCCGATGCAGTACAAAAAACACAATAAGAACTCAATTAAAGAAACATAAATATAAATATAAATAGACAAGATAGCTTATATACATATTGATTGTATATCCGTAAAATGATGCTAGGCAGAAGAGAGTCTGTACATAAGGTGACTCTGACAGGAAATGATAAAATAGTGGTGATGGCGGGTGTGGAGGGGTGGGTTAGTGGGTGGAGGTGTTGATCAGCCTTACTGCTTGGGGAAAGTAACTGTTTTTGGGTCTGGTGGTCCTGGCATGGATGCTGCGAAGCCTCTTCCCTGCTGGGAGTGGGACAAACAGTCCATGAACAGGATGGGTGGCATCCTCCATGGTGTTACTGGCCCCTTTCCGGCACCTTTCTGTATATACTGTACGTCCTTGATGGTGGGTACGCTGGTGCTGGTGATGTGTTGGGCAGTTTTGATGACCCATTGGAGAGCCTCCCTGTCCGCCCCAGCATAGTTTCCATACCCTGCAGATGCAGCTTGTTACGATGCTCTCTTCATCCTCCTCAGAAAGTAGAGGTGGTGTTGAGGCTGTATAGGGTGTGTTCTGGGACCGTGTGAGGTGTGTGATGTACACTCCCAGGATTCTGAAACTGCTTGCACTTTCTGTTGCTGTGTCTCCGTGTAAGCGGGCTGTGAGTAGTATGAGTTTTCCTGAAGTCGATAGCTATCTCCTTTATCTTGTTGACACTGAGGGAGACTTTATTTGCCTGGCACCAGGCTCCGAGCTCTTCCACCTCCTCTCTGTAGGCTGTCTCATGGCTGTTGGTGTTGTCGTGTCATTGGCGAACTTGACAGTGTGGTTACTCGGGTGGTTGGCTGTGAACAGAATGTACAACACCGGGAGCAAGATAAAGATGTCACGTCCTTTGTCACGTGTAGAGATAAACTTTCTTTCCTTTGCCATGCATACAGATCGTTCCATTGCAGTGATGCCTTGAGACGGGACAAAGGAAAACAATAACAGAATGCAGAATAAGGTGTTACAGGGAAAGTGCAATGCAGGCAGACAATAAAGTGCAAGGGCCAGAACGAGGCAGATCGTCAGAATCAGAATCAGGTTTATCATCACCGGCATGTGTCGTGAAATTTGTTAACTTAGCAGCAGCAGCACAATGCCATACGTAATATAGAAGGAAAAAAAAGTAAAAATAAATAAATAAGTAAATCAATTACAGTGTATTACATTGAATAGAGTAAAAACCATGCAAAAACAGAAATAATATTTTTTAAAAGTGAGGTAGTGTTTATGGGTTCAGTGTCCATTTAGGAATCGGATGGCAGAGGGGAAGAAGCTATCCCTGAATCGCTGAGCGTGTACCTTCAGGCTTCTGTAACTCCTTCCTGACGGTAACAATGAGAAAAGGGCATGCCCTGGGTGCTGGGGGTCCTTAATAATGAACGCTGCCATTCTGAGACATTGCTTCTTGAACTTGGTTCTTGGTACTTTGTAGGCTAGTACCCAAGATGGAGCTGACTAGATTTACAACCCTCTGCAGCTCCTTTTGGTCCTGTGCAGTAGCGTGCCCACCCCCCCCCCCCCATACCAGACGGTGATGTAGCCTGTCAGAATGCTCTCCACGGTACATCTGTAGAAGTTTTTGAGTTTTTTTGTTGACGTACCAAATCTCATCAAACTCCTAATGAAGGTTTGTGAGGTCAAGAATCCATCTTATTGTACCAGGTGCTGTTCAATAGTCTTATCACACTGAGATAGAAGGTGTCCTCAAGCCTGGTGGTTCATGATCTCTGGCTTTTCTGTCTTCTGCCAGTGGAAGAGGGGAGAAGAGAGAATGTCCTGTGCTTGGGGAGAGTGCAGAACAGGCTCACCGGGATGCTGCCTGGATTGAGCTACGAGGAGAGATTGGATAAACTTGGGTTGTTTTCTCTGGAAGAATGACAGAGGCTGAGGAAACACCTGGAAGAAATTCATAAAATTATGAAAGGTATAGATATAGGGATAGTCAGAATCGTTTTCATAGAACAATACAGTACAGGCCCTTCAGCCCATGATATTGTACCGACCTTTTAACCTACTCTAAGATCAATCTAACTCTTCTCTCCCACGTAGCCCTCCCATTTTCTTATCATCCATGTACCTAAGAGTTTCTTAAATGCCCCTAATGTATCTGCCTCTCCCACCACCCTGGCAGTGTTTGTTATGCACCCACCAGTCTCTGTGTTAAAAATAAATCTCCCAACATCACTCATTTACTTTTCTCCAGTCACCTTAAAATTATACCCCCTTTGTATTAGCCATTTCTGCCCTTGGAAAAAGTCTATTGCTGTCCACTGTATCTATGCCTCTTAAAATCTCGTACACCTCTATCAAGTCACTTCTCATCCTCCTACACTCCAAAAAGAAAATCTCTAGCTTACTCAACTCTCCTCATAAGACATGCTCTACAGTTCGGCAACATCCAAGTTAATCTCCACTGCATCCTCTAAGGCTTCCACGCCCGTCCTATAATGAGGCGACCAGTGCTTAACACAGCACTTTCAAGAATGGTCTGACCAGCAATTACCTTGTGGCTCTGGAACTCAATCCCCTGACTAATTAAGTCCAATACACGATACACCTTCTTAACCATACTATTAACTTGGGGTATCTATGGACATGGACTATAATTCCCAAGGTGTTCTACAGGAATGTGAAAAAACAGGAAGTTCTTCACATACATGTGGAAAAGTGCTGTAAATTACCAGTGTAATTTTGAAATTGAAAGCCCACAGGAAAACCCTCCCCATGATTGAGTGCGCATGATTGAGATTGACAAGGATGCTGTCCACAGGAAAGCAACATCCATTATCAAGGATCCCACCAACCAGGCCATGCTCTCTTCTCACATCTGCCATCAGGAAGAAGGTACAGGAGCCTTAGATTGCACTCCACCAGGTTCAGGAACAGTTACTACTCCTCAGCTATCAGACTCTGGAACCAGTGTGGATAACTTCACTCTGCTCAACACTGTACTGATTCCGCAACCTATGGACTCACTTTCAAGGACTCTACGGCTGACGTTCTCTGTATTAAAGTCATAGAACACTACAACACAGAAACAGGCCCTTCAGCCCATCTAGTGCATGCTCAACTGTTGTTCTGCCTAATCCCATTGACCTGCGCCAGGACCACGGCCCTTCACATTCCTCCCATCTCACGTACCTATCCAAATTCCTTTTAAGTGTTGAAATCAACCCCACATCCACCACTTGTGCTGGCAGCTCATTCCACACTCTCAGTACCCTCTGAGTGAAGATGTCCACCCTCACGTTCCCTAAACATTTCAACTTTCGTGCTTAACCCATGACCTCTAGTCCTAGTCTCACCCAATCTCAGTGGGAAAAGCCTGTTTGCATTTATCTTAACTACATGCTTCAATAATTTTGTATACCTCTATCAAATCTCCCCTCATTCTCTGGTACTCTTGGGAATAATGTCCTAATCTATTCAATCTTTCCCTATAAGTCAAATTCCCAAAATGCTGTTCAGGCGGGAGTGCCAGGATTCTGACCCGGCAGTGTTGGAAGCACAGTGATACATTTCCAATCAGAATGGAGTGTAACTCGGAGGGCAGCTTCAGACTGATGCTGTTTCAGTGTTCTCGTGCTTTTTGTTCGCAGTTTGTTTTCTTTTGCTCATTGCTTGTTTGTCAGTCTTTGTGTGTAGCTGTTCCTTGATTCTATTGTGTTTTTTTTTGTTCTACTGTAAATGCCCACAAGAATATTAACATGTACTTTGAAAATAAAGTTACTTTGAACTTTGAGCATGACTAGAGTGAGGGTAGGACTGATCAGCAGTAGAAGAAGAAATGAGCTTGGAGTGGGAGGTAGGGAGGTCTTCAGTATTCACCAGTGAGAGGGTCCTTGAGATTTGTGAGGGCAGCACCTCAGGATAAACCTGCTCCACACCCTCTCTAAAGACTCCACATCTTTCCTATAACAGGGTAACCAGAAGAGTGAGCACCCAGTGTACCAAGTCTGGCCAATCCAAAGTCAGAATCAGAATCAGGTTTAATATCACCAGCATATGTCATGACATTCGTTAACGTTGCAGCAGCGGTACATAATAATAGAAATATAAACGTGAATTACAGTAAGTATACATGTCCCTGAATCATTGAGTGTGTACCTCCTTGCTGATAGTAGCAATGAGAAGAGGGCATGTCCTGGGTGGTGGAAGTCCTTAATGATGGACGCTGGCCTTTTTTGAGGCATTTCTCCTTATAGATGTTCTGGATGATGGTGAGGCTAATGCCCATGATGTAGTTGATTAAGTTTACATCTCTCTGCAGCTTATTTTCTTCCTGTGCAGTAGCGCCCCCCCCGCCCCCCGATACTAGATGGTGATGCAGCCAGTTAAAACGCTCTCCACAGTGCATCTGTAGAAATTTCTGAGTGTTTTTGGTGACATACCAAATCTCCTCAAGTTCCTTATGAAATGTAGCCGCTGTCATTGTCGTTTTATTTATTTCAAGGTATATAACGGAATAGGCCCTTCAGGCCCTTCGAGCCGCACCACCCAGAAAACCACAACAGCCCCCGATTTAACCCTATCCTAATCACTGGACAATTTACAATGACCAATTAACCTACTGACCGGTAGGTCTTTGGACTGTGGGAGGAAACCGGAGCACCCGGGGAAATCAGGCATTCCATGGAGAGAATGTACAAATTCCCCCAGGGGACTCCAGGATTGAACTCCAAACTCCAGTGCCCTAGTCTTGTGCTGATCACTACGCTGTGGTGGTGTTGTTTCATTTAACTACTACATGGATTTCTGGAGCGGAAATAGATGGCATCATCTTCCCTTTCTCTTTCTAGTCCATTGTCAATGCAGGGAGAGGCTCTGCTTCTCCTCCAACTCTCGGTTGGATAAGGGTATGCTTTGTTCTCAGGATTATCAGTCAGTTCACAACACTGTGAGTACTCTGCCTCGTTAGTGGGGAAAACACAGCGTACAGATTTTCGGTTCCTGAACACATTGGTACGTCTTCCTCTCACGAGACATGTTCCCGTCTCGGGTTGGGAACTGCTTGAGAGAGAGCGGAAGAAGTAGAATTCAATTGTTTCTTTCCATGAGTAGTTGAATAAACACTTAAAAAGAACTCATTTGTGGGTGTGTAGGATAAAGGCAGAAGTAAGGCGGATCAATTGAGCAGGAACTGAGATAAGAATAGGTGGGACTAGTTATCCTGTAACACTGTTCCCACCATTCACTGAGATCTCGGCTGATCTGAAATCTGCTTAGACCATAAGACGTAGGAGCAGAATTGGGTCATTCAGTCCATTGAGTTAGCTCCTTTCCATCATGGTTGATTTATCATTCCACTCAACTCCATTCTCTTGCATTCTCCCCATAACCTCCCATCAATCCCCACTTCAAGTATCCTCAATGACTGGCCTCCACAGCCATCTGTGGAAATGATTTCCACAGATTCACCGCCCTGTGGCTAAAGAAATTCCCCCTCATCTTTGTTCTAAATGGATGTCCCTCTATTCTGAGGCTGTGCCCTCTGGTCCTAGAGTCCCCCATCATAGGAAACATCCTCTCCACATCTACTCTATCCAGGCCTTCCTTTTTTAACCCTTCAAACAAAAGAACATTTGCAGATGCTGGAAGTCCGAGCAACACACACAAGATACTGGAGGAACTCAGCAGGCCAGGCAGCTTCTATGGAAAAAAAATACGGTCGACATTTCGGGCCGAAACGCTTTGGCAGGACTGGAGAGAAAAGGCTGAGGAGTAGAGTTAAAAGGTGGTGGTGGGGGAGAGAGAGAGAAACACAAGGTGATAGGGGAAAGAGTGAGGGGGGAGGGGATGAAGTAAAGAGCTGGGAAGTTGATTGGTGAAAGAGACACAGGACTGGAAAAGAGGGAGTCTGATAGGAGAGAACTGAAGGCCATGGAAGAGAGAAAAGGAGGGAGGAACAGCAGAAGGAGACGATGGGCCGACAAGGCGATAAGGTGAGAGGGGGAAAAGTGAATGGGGAATGGTGAAGGAGAGGGGAGGTACCATTGTGTTTCTCTCTTCCCACCCCCACCTTTCAAATCAACTCTTCGTCTTTTTTTCTCCCGTCCTGCCGAGGGGCCTCGGCCTGAAACGTCGACCGTATTTTTTTCCATAGATGCTGCCTGGCCTGCTGAGTTCCTCCAGCATTTTGTGCGTGTTGCTTTTATAACCCTTATTGGCCAAACCTAGGAAACACAGATTTTAAGTTCTGAAACATTGTGTATAGTTTTAAGATGTTACAGGAGACTGAATGCTCACGCTCAGCCATTCCTTAACTGTTTCTTCCCCTCCACCATCAGATTACTGAGTGGCCTATTAATACTACCTCATTTCCCCCTTTGTGACCAATGTTTATTCAAGTTTGTAATTCATAGTAATTTTATATCTTTCCACTGTGCTGCTGGCACAAAACAAATTAGATGTCATGTTAGTCGGTGACAAGGAATCTAATTCTGATTAAATTAGAAAGAGTGCAGGAACGACTTACCAGGATGTTGCCTGGACCTGGGGGGTGGGGGGCATGGTCTGAGTTACGAGGAGAGGCTGCATAGACGAGGATGTTATTCCTGAAAAGGTAGGAGATAGAGGGGTGACGCGATGGAGGGCTGCAGACAGGGTGAAACCACGTGGTCTTTTCCCCAGGGAGGGCTGCTAAAAACAAGAGGGAAAACATTTAAAATCAGAAGCAAGCGATTTAAAAGGGAGATCAAAGTTCAAAAGTTCAAAGTAGATTTATTATCGAAGTACATATACTGCATGTCACCATACTGTACCCTGAGATTCATTTTCCTGTGGGCATACTCAATAAATCCAGTAACCATGATAGAATCAATGAAAGACAGCACCAAGAGGGCGGACAACCCGTGTGCAGAAGATGATAAACTGAAAGTACAAAAAGAAAGAAATAATAATAAATAAATAAGCAATAAATATCAAGAGCATGAGATGAAAAGTCCTTGAAAGTGAGTCCATAGGTTGTGGGAACAGTTCAGAGATGGGGCAAGTGAAGTTGAGTGAACTTACCTCCTCTGGTTCAAGAGCCTGAAGTTTGAGGGGTAATAACTGTTCCTGAACCTGGTGGTGTGAGTCCTGAGGCTCCAGTACCTTCTTCCCGATAACAGTGAGAAGAGGACGTGACCTGGTGGGTGGTGGTTGAGGGCAGGGTTGTCCCTGAAGATGGATGCTGCTTTCTTGTCACAACACTCCGTGTAGATATGCTGAATGAACGGGAGGCTTTACCCCTGATGGACTGGCCATATCTGCTACATTTTGTAGGATTTTCTGTTCAAGGGCATGTTTACAGGAAGGGTGGTGTGTATTTGGAATGAGCTGCTGAAATAGTAATTGAGGTGGACATGTTGACAATATTTGAAAGTCATTTAGGTAAGCACATGGGTATGAGAGGTCTGGAGGGCAATGGTCCCAAAGGTGGGATTCAGTAGAGCCAGCATTGACGAGTTGGGCTGAAAGGCCTGCTTCCGTGCTGTACGTCTCCGAGTCTATAGCAAATGCCTTTAGTGGGAAGCTTCCGCCCTTCATGTATCCCAATCTCTAATGTTTTTTAGTTTATGCTCCCTAGCCCTTGACTCCCCCACCGAGAAAGACATTTTTTTTCTCTCCATAGTTATAATTGTTTTAAAAATTAAAGTTGTTCTTTAATCTCTATATTAGAGTCAACGCAATTTGTTCCTGATGTTGTGGGGTCTCAGCATATTCCAATAAAGCTTGTGATGAGGTGGCTTCCAGTTTAGAAGTCCAGTGCAGTTCCTTAATGTTATGGAATAACTCCTTCCAGTAAAACTGGTAACATTCTGTAAATCTCCCTGTGGAGCGTGATCCACAGTAATGAAAGATTAGCTTTACTTATCACATGTACTCTCTGTGGCCTCTCTGTTATGTACCTCCTGTACCAAATAAAGTGGCCACTGGGTGTATGTTCCTGGTCTTCTGCTGCTGTAGCCCATCCACTTCAAAGTACGACTTATGCGTTCAGAGAAGCTCTTCTGCACACCACTGTTGTAATGTGTGGTTATTTGAGTTACTGTCGCCTTCCTGTCAGTTTGAACCAGTCTAGCTATCCTTCTCTGACCTCTCTCATTAACAAGGTGTTTTTGCCCACAGAACTGCTGCTCACTGGATTTTTTTTTGTTCCTTTGCACCATTCTCTGTAAGCTCTAGAGACTGTGGTCCATTAAAATCCCTGGAGATCAGCAGTTTCTGAGATATTCAGACAACTGGATCTCTTGACCGTACAGGGAGAGAGGTGGCTTGTGTCAGTGACCAAGATGGTCCGAGGATGTGCTGGGGGCAGCCTGCAGGCCGCTATTCTGCTGGTGCCAACATAGCAAGCTCAGAAGTTACTAGCCCCAACCCCCATGTAATTTGGAATGTGGGAGGAAATGGATCACGAAGAGGAAACCCACCTGGTGATAGGGAGAACATACAGACAGTGGCAGGTACTAAACCCCAAACTGGCACTATAAACCATTACTCTAACCGCTATGCTACCATACTATGCGAGTTTTCCCTGTGTGGACTCCACAAAATCTAGCTTCTCTACGGTATTATTCCTTGACTTTAATTCTAGCCTCAGTTAGAAAGCTGAACAGCATAGCATAAAGACAGGGAGAAGGTTGGTATTTTCAGACATAGCCGTTTTCAATTCAGCCGGCCCTCACATGAGATAGCATGGATGGAGACAGGCCCTTCAGCCCAACTTATCCATGCTGGCCAAAGATGCTCAGCTAGGTGCCCATATCCCTCTAAACAATTTCTCTGAAATCTTGGTCTGGAACGATTTGATGCTGCGGGGCCTGTGTCTCAGTGTGAGGTTCAGTCAATTTAAATGCCATCCCAGACAGTCTGTGGACTCCTCTCTCCACGACACTAAGGCTGTGAGACTGCCCTCAGCTACTGTGCTTCGGGTCTGCGAACTTTGTGGCAATTTGCCCCACTAGTACGATGAAGAAAATACCGAGGCTTTGGGCCTACTCTGAGATGCTCCAGGGATTTGGATCTAAGGACTCAATTTGGTTCAGGATGCTGTTGTTGTTGCTATTCCAAGCAACAACTATTGTTTGTATGATCTGTTCTGTGTTTTTTCCCCCTCTTTCTCTGTGGGCATTGGGGGTTGGTCTTATTTTTTTTTATTGGGTTCCTTGCTTTGTCATTGCCTGTAAGCAGAACTAGTCACAAAGTTGTATAATTTATACATTTTTTGATAATAAATATACTTTGAATCTTTGAATCATTTCCTATGCAGTCCAGTTGGCCCTGATGTGAACCGTTGACTGTCCATTTCCTCCCACAGACGCTGCCTGACCCGTTTTCCTCCAGTGGTTTGTTGCTCTGGATTCCAGTGTCAGCTGGATGCTGTGTCCCTGGCCTTAGAGTGGCATGGTAGTGGTAGCAACGGCAGCTGTAAACTCACCGTTCAATTCCCACTGCTGTCTGTAAGGAGTTTCTACGTTCTCCCTTTGGCTGTGTAGGTTTCCTCCGGGTGCTCCAGTTTCCTCCCATCTTCCAACAATACAGAGGCCAGGGTTAGTAAACTGTAGCATGCTAGGTTGGCACTGGGAGTGTGGCGATGGTTGCTGGCTGCCCCCTGCACATCCTTGGACTCTGTTGGTTGTAAACATCGCATTTCACTGAATGTGTGACGAATAAAACAAAACTTTAATCTTTAATCTTTATTGTTTTAGTGTTCACCTGAAAACAGGTAGTAAATGCTCAGCACTGAAAAACAGGTTTTGCTTCTTTGATGAAATAATTTATTACTTGGCATACAATTACCACATCCAGCACACTGATACTTCCCAGTCGCATATCATATCTTCCTCTTCTTTGTAAATGGCCTTTGATGCGTTTTGTACTGAATACCTTGAGGGAGAAAGGTGAATGGTCGATTAAATGGATAACGTCATGTGATAAGTGGAAAGTCTGAGCTGATTCACTTTAGGTCAAACTTAAAGGCAGAGCACAAGGTTCAACTGTTATTGTATCTCAAAGTAAACTCTGAACATGAACTAGGATCCACAACAGTGAGTTCACAGTCACGAAGCCAGTTCAGGAGCCCGTTAGTTGCAGGTCACGGTCTCAGTTGAGCGCAGAGACGTGTGAACCTTGCGGAGCAGCTAGGTGAACGCTGGCCTGTCCCTCACCTCCATCCTCAACACCCTGACCTTTTCAGTCTGGCCTGGAGTTTAAATCAGCCGAACATCAGCTTGTTCCTCGCTGTTGGGCCTGGGTTCCACTGGCTGGATTTGGTCCGTACCTGACCTTTTCAATCTGGCCCGTCACAAGGCTCGTTCTTTGCTCTTGGGCCCGGGCCTGGCCCTGCCATTTTGATCCAGCCTTAAGTGTGCTCCAGCACTGACCAAACATTGACTTGTTCCTCGTTCTCGGCCACAGGGCCTATCGCACCACCGCAACTATACTGTTCCTTTGAGACTCCCAGCTTATAGAACATAGAACAGTACAGCACAGTACAGGCCCTTCGGCTCTCAATGTTGTGCCGACCCTTAAACCCTGCCTCCCATATAACCCCCCACCTTAAATTCCTCCATATACCTGTCTAGTAGTCTCTTAAATTTCACTAGTGTATCTGCCTCCACCACTGACTCAGGCAGTGTATTCCACGCACCAACCACTCTGAGTAAAAAACCTTTCTCTAATATCCCTCTTGAACTTCCCTCCCCTTACCTTAAAGCCATGTCCTCTTGCTGAAACCCCCAGAACACGGCAAAGATGCCAGGTCGTGCAGGTGGTTCGAAAACACATCTCCAAAAGGGAACTTACAGGGCTATTGATTGGAGTGATCGTTGCCCAGAAAAAGTGTGATAAATACAGCAAATGAAAGTTTTGTTGGCTGCCAGTAAAACGTCACTGTGTTTCCCCAGCACCATCTTCAGTTAAGACAGAGTTAAGTTTTTCAGCAGCAGTGGAATGAAGTCACATGTACATTGAAACTTACGGTGGGTGATGTTTGTGTTAACAACCAACACAGAGTGAAGATGTGCTGGGGGCAGCCCGTAAGCACCAATATAGCATGCCTGGAGCTTACTAACTCTAACCCATATGTCTTTTGGAATGTGGGAGGAAATGGGAGAACCTGAAGGAAACCCCAGCAGACAGGGGGGAGCATATAGACGCCTTACAGACAGTGGCCAGAATTGAAACCCATCACTAGCGCTGTAACCCGTTACACTAGCTGCTGTATTACCATGGGTAATGGGGAAAAGGCAGGGAGGTGCTGCTGAATCCACGACTGGATCAGCCATGATATTAGCTCCTAGTCCGTATGTTCTTATTGACAGATGGAGTGAGCTCGACATACCAGTTGGCTGACTCCTTTTAAAGAAATGGGCTTCCCTTCCTCCATCATTAACTCTGCTCTCAAACACATCTCCCCCATTTCACGTACATCTGCTCTCACCCCATCCTCCCGCCACCCTACTAGGGATAGGGTTCCCCTGGTCCGCACCTACCACCCCACCAGCCTCCGGGTCCAACATATTATTCTCCGTAACTTCCGCCACCTCCAACGGGATCCCACCACTAAGCACATCTTTCCCTCCCCCCCCCTCCTGCTTTCCACAGGGGTCGCTCCGTACGCGACTCCCTTGTCCATTCGTCCCCCCCATCCCTCCCCACTGATCTCCCTCCTGGCACTTATCCGTGTAAGCGGAACAAGTGCTACACATGACCTTACACTTCCTCCCTTACCACCATTCAGGGCCCCAAACAGTCCTTCCAGGTGAGGCGACACTTCACCTGTGAGTCGGCTGGGGTGATATACTGCGTCCGGTGCTCCCGATGTGGCCTTTTATATATTGGCGAGACCCAACGCAGACTGTGGAGACCGCTTTGCTGAACATCTACGCTCTGCCTGCCAGAGAAAGCAGGATTTCCCAGTGGCCACACATTTTAATTCCACGTCCCATTCCCATTCTGATATGTCTATCCACGGCCTCCTCTACTGTAAAGATGAAGCCACACTCAGGTTAGAGGAAAAACACCTTATATTGGTAGCCTCCAACCTGATAGTATGAACATTGATTTCTCTAACTTCCACTAAGGCCCTTCCTCCCCTTCTTACCCCATCCCTTATTTATTTATTTATTAATTCCCCCCTCCCCTCCCTCTCTCTCTGTCCCTCTCACAATAACTTCTTGCCTGCTCTCCATCTTCCTTTGGGCTCCCCTCCGCCTTTCTTTCTCCCTAGGCCTCCCGTCCCATGATCCTCTCCCTTCTCCAGCCTCATATCCTTCTTGCCAATCAACTTTCCAGCTCTTGGCTCCATCCCTCCCCCTCCTGTCCTCTCCTATCATTTCAGATCTCTCCCTCCCCCTCCCATTTTCAAATCTCTTACTATCCCTTCTTTCAGTTAGTCCTGATGAAGGGTCTGGGCCCGAAACGTCGACTGTACCTCTTCCTAGAGATGCTGCCTGGCCTGCTGCGTTCACCAGCATTTTGTGTGTGTTGCTTGAATTTCCAGCATCTGCAGATTTCCTCGTGGCTGACTCCAGTCTTGTTTCAAAGTATCACCATAAACATGAGAGATTCTGCAGATGCTGGAAATCCAAAACAACGCACACAAGATGCTGCAGGAACTCAGCAGGTCAGGCAGCATCTGTGGAAGTGAATAAACAGTTAATGTTTCGGGTTGAGACCCTTCATCAGGGCTGGAAAGGAAGGGGAAAGATGCCAGAATAAAAAGGTTGGGGTGGTGGGGGGGTGGGGGAAGAGTGCAAGCCAGAAGGTGTCCAGGGGAATGAGGGGGTGAAGTAAGATACTGGGAAGTGATGGGTGGAAAAGGCAAAGGCTGGAGAAGAAGGAATCTGATAGGAGAGGAGAGTGGACATGGGAGAAAGGGAAGGAGGAGGGAGAGGTATTATATGTCACCATGTACTACCTTGAGAGTAGTCTCAGCATGCCATTCCACCATCTACCCCGCCCCCCGTAGATACACCATCTCCCCCCCATACCCCCGTGGATACACCATTCCCCCCACCCACCCATAGGTACACTATTCAAAGGGCGCTGCTCTCACCCTCAGTTCATGCCCTCTGGTATTAGACATTTCAACCCTGGGAAAACGATAACGATATTGCCTGTCTATTCTATCTATACAAAGGTGAAATATCAACCCATATTCCTCCTGTGCAGTCTACTTCCCAATGACATGAACATTGCATTCTCCAATGTCAGGTAACCTGCTTCCCCACCATCCTGTTCCTCTCTCCTCATCTACCCAGTTCCTCCTGCCCATCACCTCACACACCTCTCCCACTGTGTCCTCTCCCACCACTCTCATGTGATTCCACCATCCCCTCTTATCAGATTCCATTATCTTCAGCCATTTTGTTGCCTTTACCTTTCACCTCCCTGCCTCTGTCACTACCTGCACTCTCTCCACCTCCATTTGGCGATCAACTCCTTCTCACCTGGATCCTCCCATCACCTCCCAGCCTTTGTCACTATTCCCACTCTCCTTTCCTCCTTTTGCTTATCATCGCTCCTCACCCAGATCCACCTAACGCCTGCCAGCTCTTGCTCAAGCCTCCCCCCCCCCACCTTTTTACACTGGCATAACACCCTCCATGTTTCAGTGCAGATGAACAATCTTGTCCCAAAAGAGAATGACCATTCCCATCAACTGCCCACTCACCCACACAGCAGATAGCAAAAAATCACCCTACCATCCTTTGGGACATGGGAAGAAAGCAGAGCGTCCAATAAAAATATGGCTAGTGGGAGAACGTGTAACCCCCACACCAACAGGTCAGGAACAAACCCAGACCTCTGGCGTTCTGAGGCAGCGTCTCTACCCACTGTGCCACCAGATTACATCCCAAGCAGCCAGGCATAATTGGATTGCTTCCTGTAGGGTGTCGGAGGCTGAGGGACGATGTGAGATAAAATTACAGAGGAAATGGAGAAACATGCGGAGGGAGACTGAAAATCTGATTGGGTGGTGCCACAACAACCTCTCACTCAATGTCAGCAAGACCAGGGAACTAATTATTAACTTCAGGAGAGGGAAACCAGAGGCCCATGAGCCCGTCCTCATTGGAGGATCAGAGGTGAAGAGGGTTGGCTACTTCAGATTCCTCGGTGTTATCATTTCAGAGGACCTGTCCTGGGCCCAGCACGTAAGTGCAATTACAAAGAAAGCATGGCAGCACCTCTACTACTTCAGGAGTTTGCGAAGATTCGGCCTGACATCTAAAACTTCAATCTCTATAGATGTGTGGTGGAGAGTATACTGACTGGCTCCACTGCAGACTGGCATGGAACCGCCATTGCCCTTGAATGGACAATCCTACACAAAGGAGTGGATATGACCCAGTCCGGTACGCGTGAAGCCCTCCTCACCACCGAGCACGCCTACACAAAATGCTGTTGAACGAAAATAGCTTCCACCACCCAGGCCATGCTCTCTTCTCACTGCTGCTGTCAGGAGGGTACAGGAGCCTCAGGACTCACGTCACCAGGTTCAGGAATAATTATTCCCCCTCAGTCATCAGGCTCCTGAACTAGAGGGAGTAACTTCACTCAACTTCACTTGCCCCATCACTGAACTGTTCTCACCTATGGCCTTGCTTTCAGGGACTCTTCATCTCATGTTCTCGATATTTATTGCTTATTTAATTATTATTACTATTTCTTTTTTTCCCTTTTGTATTTGCACAGTTTGTTGTATTTTGCTCATTGGTTGTTTGTCTATCCTGTTGGGTGCAGTCTTTCATTGATTCTGTTGTGTGCCTTGTATTTACGAAGTATGCCCGCAAGAAAATGAATCTCAGGGTTGTAAATAGGGAAGTGATAATAAATTTACTCAAACTTTTCCCACGATGATAATGTCAAATACACCATTATAAGGAGAGAGGAGGAAAATGTAAAGGAGATGTAGGAGGCAAATTATTTTACACAAAGTGTGGTAGGTACCTCATGGTTTTTATTTTACAGAGAGAGTGGAAAAGTGCCCAGGATGTACGACCATGGAAAGGTGGAGGGGACAAATAGGGTAACTTTTAAGAGTCATTTAAAGATTTTAAAGATTAACTTTATATGTTTCATGTCAGAATTAGAATCAGGTTGACTATCACCAGCACTTGTTGTGAAAGTTGTTGTTTCGCGGCAGTACATAATAATAAAAATATAATAAGAAGTAAATATTTGAAAATTGAATTAAGTAAGTAGTACAAAGAGGGCACATACATCGAACCATACAGTGAAATGCTCCATTTGTGTCGAGGGGGTACGGGGGGGGGGGCGGCAGACCACCAGTGCTTTCACGTTTCCAGTGCCAACATAGCATGCCCTCAGCTTAATCACCCTAATTCATATGACTTTGGCATGTGGGAGGAAACCAGAGCACCCGGAGGAAACCCACGTGGTCACGTTTAGACTCTTTGCAGACAGGAGTGGGAATTGAACCCTGATCTTACAGCTGGCACCGTAAAGCATTGCATTAGACACTGCGCTACTGTGCCCAAATGCCTGATATGTAAGTGTATGTACCGTGCATTCAGACAGATCCAAGCAGGGATGAAAGGGTGTAGATAATGTGCAGGCAATTGTGCAGTTTAAATCAGCATCCTGTTTAGCACAGACAT